>NW_026859848.1:0-172362 GCF_026571515.1 Ruditapes philippinarum
CACTATTGTACATTCGGCTCCTCACCATCGTGATTTCGCGTTTTCGTTGTTTCGTGTTATGTGTGTGTCGCGATGGCCCTAACGGGACTTAGTGTAATATATCCTTTGCTGTAAATATTTGCGGAATAAAACAACGTTGTTTGTAATCGTTTTGAATTTGATATAAGTGTTGGAGTATTAATTAAGCATATATATACATTCGTCGTAATTTCACAATTAATGCTCGCAGAAAAACGAGTTACCTCCATGTGAAAACAATCCATCGCATTTTTTAAAAGGGGGCCAGGGACGGGGGCGGTACTGAAATTACCCTATAAAACGGGCTCAATCAAACGAAATTGTAAATTTTGCCCGTTAAACAGCTGGGGTATTCTTTTTTCTTGTTTATTTATGAACACTTTCATTTTTCATTAATGCGTGTTGTTAAAATATGTACCAAATTTGTTTGTTTCAAACAACAATACCGATAGGAGCGTTCAGTAATTCTTTAAACCTCGCAATTTTTTCGGAAGTTCATACATAGTATATTAGATGACGCATGCATAAATATATATATTATGTTCAATTATGAAAAAGCCATTTAGTTGTCAATGTTAAACGTGTATAAATATATAATGTATTAAAACTTTATAAAATGTACCCAATAATCTATAAAAGTATTTGTAAATGTATTCAAGTGTATATCAAGTAAAATGGTTACCTGCGGTCAACATTTTAATGATATAAAGATATTTCATTTAACTATTTTCAACATTATTTGTGGGGGGGGGGGTAAATAAACGTTTGTAACAGGAATATAGTTGACAATAATCGAACAATATAGAAGAAGGTCTTTGGAAACTGCATGTGACCGTTGAAGACCGGAGAAGGTCGAACATAAAACAAGTATTTCTTTTTAAGAAAATGATTAAATAGGCCTACCATTTTACGAATAATTCCGAGCAAAAAATAAATCAAGTTAACACACAAGTTTACGCAGAAAATATCTCTATTTATTATGGCAGATGCCACTACGAATATTTTAATTTTGTAGATTTTCAGTATAAACAATTTATTTTTTGTAAAATTTGAGATAGATATTAAAGAAACATTGATATTTTTCAAACACATCAAACACATCATTCAAGTTTCCCACCTTAAACGGTAAAATAATTATAGAAAATTAGAAATATCACGTAATAGATTTTTGTTCTCAATTAGGTGTAATTCGGACTAATTCCCTACAGGTAAATCCGTAACGTACCGGCAAACGGTATTTAGCTGGGAAAAGGTCAATTAACCAATCATATACGGTTTACATATCATATGCACCTCCATGTACCGAAAACAGGTCACGTGCTCCTCCATGCCTCAAAAGTTAAACGCGAACCAATACCCTGCGGTCTCCAGACCGCAGGGAATAAAAGTGAGGTGTTGTTTATTTTTAGAATAAACTCTTCCGTGTTGAGTGTTTGTTTTACGACAGTGTTTTCGGCTAATAAAATGTATTTATTATTCAAATCACCTAGACATGATAATGAATTTATAGATTTGAATCTCTGAAATAATTTAACATGTAATGGATCTATTGTAACAGAAATTGATAGTAGTTATGTGGTAATATAATACATTATCCCTTTACATAGGTTTTGAGGTCTTAAATGTTAAGAAGAAATTCAATCCGCGGTGTATAAATTCAAATCGAAGCTATTGTGATATCAAATATCTAGTCCGTTTGTTAAATACTGAGTGGTCACTCGCCATCACCCACCCGAAATATGCCTGTATGTTAACATAGTTACCTGTATTTTTACAAAACTCCTACGCAGTTGTCCCCCTTTGCTTCGCCACATAATGACTTTAACGTAATGCATGATAAATTGTCAGGGCTCAAAACCAGATTTTAAGTATGAAGTGTATAATATTTAAATACATAAATATCTACCTTTAATAGTTAAAATGTTCATATGTGTATATGATGAAAACATTCATCAAGGTTGTATTTTTGTAGCTAATCGTTTAAATGTGTATTGTTTTGTCACTCATTTTACATACTACAATACCTAATAAGCTATATTTGTTTAAAACAATTTAGGTGGAATTCCAGATCTTATTTGGCAGGTTGTAAAGGTTATAAACTTGGCACGTATATAAGTTTATAGGGAATTCTAGATTTTATTGTTATATTTAGATACACGACAGAAATATTGATTATCGGTAATGAATTGCACGTTTAATATATACTCGTACATGTTTGATCAAGGTTACACCCAGAGATATATACACATGTATTCAATATGTATACTATCAAGTTAAAGAGAATGTCGCAACCACCGACAGGACATGTGGGCACTTAGAAAGGTATCAGAGTCATTATATTTTTGTTGGGTGGAATAAGGTTCCGCTACGGAAACATGCGAGAAAGAACTATTTTCTCGTAGCCAATGCTACAAAATACACATTAAACAAGAAACTAACAAAAAAACTTTATATTTAACACGAAAATAGGTTGCTCTCGGCTACTAGTGAAGTCAACTGAAAAGGACATTCCGAAATAAAATGAATTTTTCATATTTTGCAATTGACATTACGCCGCCTGTCAATCAAACTGGTAGGGGTTACAGGTGTACAGAGATAAGCCAATCAGCAATCGTTCAACCATTCAAGACAGTAATATTTCATTGAAATTATCTACACGTTTGAAATACATGTATGTCTTGGAAACAACATTATAAAGGCTCTATGAGAACTGGGGCCGTATCGAAATCATAGTTTTAGTCTTTTTTGTTTTATCGGTTTTATTATCATGAGTCAGCTTTTGATTGATTGATTGATTGATTGATTGACTAATTGATTGATTCATTCATTCATTGATTGATTGATTGATTCGTTATTTCGCTCTTTGGTTTGATCGTTCGTTCGTCCACTCATTTTTATTGATTGATTGATTGATTGGTTGGTTGGTTGGTTGGTTCGTTCGTTCGTTCGTTCGTTCGTTCTTTCTTTCTTTCTTTCGTTCGTTCGTTCGTTCGTTCGTTCGATCTTTCGCGTTCGCTTATTTTATTTTATTTATTTATTTATTTATTTATTTATTATATAGCTAAATAGATAGAAAATATCGGACTAATAATGAAAGGGTCGCTTGTTCGATCGCCGGAAAAAATCGAAAAGTCGCGTGTACGATGGCCGGACGAGTTTGACTTTCTCCGTGAAAATTCATCTAGGACATTGGGTCTAATGGTCATTTTACCTATCTTTGCTGATTTAGAAATAGTGTTAGATTAAAAGTCGATTTCTTGTAGAGAAATATATAATTAGATATTAGTTATCCAGAAAAGCCGATTAAGTTAATCGACTACAGGTTGACATAAAGTATAATAAATGTGTTAAATTTGAAAAGATAAAATAACAGAGAAAACAAAAAACAAATGAACAAACAACCTTTTTTTCACTCTCTCACTTGCATAGACATACAGGAATGATTCCGATTGCTTTAGTACTTCGTATACACCCATATCAACCTGACTACAGTTCAGATCTACGGTAACTTATTTCTTACATGAGCCTGGGATTCAGGCGTTGATCAATATATTTTGCTTATTCATAACTAAACATACGCGCTATTTCGTACTTGGTCATGTATCCAGTATCGATTATATAAAAAAATAAAAATCAAAGCACTGAAAGTACTGAAGTATACATTGCTTGATAATATTATATTCCATGCAAATTTTTTTTTTTGAAACACCCGTTAAATGGACTGCAGTATAGAATATTGAAACAGTAATATTGAGTCTTCAGTGATGCTATCTAATAAAAGACATGACTTGGCTTGAACTCTATACAAAGTCAATTAATTGAATCATCCTACAAGACTTAATTACCAAATTATAGTACATCCTTTTGTATAGCTTTCCATGTTACAGATCTATGTACTGTACTTTGATGCATTAATACATATATTCTGGTGTGTTGTATTCATCTCTACACATTAATTTTCAAATGCATTACTTTATCGTTTATTAATAAAAATGAAATCTATAATCAAAACAATTCAAATGTATTGTAATATTTTCATTATTCAATAATTGTTACATATAGTCTTCATATACAACCTTACAAGAAATTCATTTATATTGGACAGCAAGTTAACAAGGTTTTTTCCATAATCAGGCTGTGTTACCAACTTCTTAACTTTAGATGAACCATTCATAATATTGAGCTAAAACATTTTTTTCTATTTTTTGGCTACTGTGACCTACTTCTGATTTTCAACCAAGGTGATCCATGTTCAAACTCGAGCAAAACCTGTCACTCACATTCTTACGATGTTGTGTGACAATTGGGGCAAAAGTGTGAAAACTAAATGACCAGTAGAGTGTTAACAACTAATGTCATCGTCGGATACACATGGTTGATTAACATTTAACATGACATAACTGATAAATGTAAATGGTTCGGCCGTGGGTATCCGACGATGCTAAATGTGGACAGACCACAGATGACGACATTCAACAATTCTAAACTTTCAGCAATGGGGCGCTGTTATAAGACAACACTGTAGAATGTTAAATATGCATGACTCAATATTGAATAAAAAAAGTCTTTAATTGGTCAAGATCAGTAGCTAGTATAAGGTGTAAGAATAGTATTTTTCGAATTACAGAAATGTTACAGAGTATTAATTTTGAAGACCAGATCAAATGAATACTAAAGCAATTGTAACAAAAATTGAGGAAAAAATTTTTGATGTAGAAGTTAATAAATGGAAACAATCATTAGAGCGTGTGTCATCAATATCAGGAAATGGTAGAAATAAGCTAAGAACATATAGAATGTTCACGAATGTTTTTGAAACTGAAACTTATGTAAAACAACATTTGCCTTTTCATTATCGAAGAGCTATATGGCTTTATTTAGATGCGGTGTTGCAACGATAAGATTGGAAACGGGGAGGTATGAAAATCTGTCAATACATGAAAGAACTTGTTTTAACTGTACTGAGACGGTAGAAGATGAGATACATGTTATGTTACACTGTCCACTCTATTTACAATTCAGGGAAGACCTATTTGAATCTGCCAGAACAATTGTTAATAATTTTGACAACTTATCTGATGTGGAGAAAATGTATAACGTTTTTGTTAATCCATGTATGACTAAGTTTACAGCCAAAGCCTGCTTTATTATTTTAAAACATAGACGTCTTTTACTTTTTTGTAGGTAACTATTCCTTTGATTAAGTAGGTATTTTAAGAGTGTTGTGAATCTTACAGATGGAATTTATTTTATGGGTTAGGAATAATGTTGTTGATGTTTTTTTTTATTTTTTTTTAGGTTTTTAAGTGTATTTTATACATTTTAGATTTTATTTCTCTTAACTTATGAATTGTTTTATATATAGACTTTTAGACACATTAGTAGGAATATGAAAGCTTAAAATGATAGATTCACAGCATTCCCAATTCGTTTTTTATAAGTGTGTATAGTATTATAGTATATAATCATATAAGTATGTAAATATGATCTTTTATTATATTTACCTATAGATGTAAGCTTTGCTTACACGTCTCTTATAATTCTATATTGAATGGCATATGTACTTTTACCAGTTTAATTCATTTTGATTGTGATATATGTGTTGTACATGTGATGAGACGTAAATATAAACTATTTGAATTGAATTGAATTGAATCTAAAAGCTCACCCTGAGCCAGACTATAAGTTTAACCACTGAAATAAATAATAAGATAATAAAAAAATACTGCGTAATGATTTAGATAATGTGTAGCCATTATATCAGCAATTAATTATTGCTTTTCTATATATTATGTTCTTTACTCTATTGAAACTACGCAAGTTCATATAGCATATAAAACGACTATAAACAATTAAAAAGTAAAAGTTAATTATTTAAACGATTGATAAGTCTAATTGTATGGGTATTTTTATTCATATACCTTTCTTATCGCGCGTCCAATTTGGTTTTCGGCTTTCCCATGTTTACTGTTACATAGTGATTGACATTTTACAAAGGTAATAAATTTATGTAATAGTTATTCATTTAAATGGTTGAAAAATGTATATAGCAGCACTTTTTTTAAATATATCTATTTTATCGCAAGTAAAATGTGTAGTTTGTTTTTGTTTGTTTTTTGCTTTTCTACGTTTGTGACGCTAGACCGTTACGTAGCCGAAAAACACTTTCATACTGTATTTATAAAAATAATATCACTGACATTTTCCATTGGTAACAAAAAAGTGTAATATTTATGCATTTAAAACGTTGAAAAAAAAATTAATAAGGCTCTTGTTTTACTACGACTACTTTATCGCCTGTAAACATGTGTTTTTCGGCTTTTCCATGTGTTTGACGCTAGACTGTTACGTTGCCGAAAACACTTTCATATCGCATTAAATACAGAATAGAATCATTCTCTAATTTACGCTGGTTGCAAAAAGAAAGTAAATTTTAATCATTTAAAGGATAGAAAAAGGAGATAAAACTAATTTTGTTGGAATGATACCAGTTGTATCGCCGTAAAAAGTGTTTTTCGGCGTAACCATGTGTTTTTAAGCTTACCCGTTGAATTCCCAAAAACATTTTTTATAGTGTGTTCTTTTCGATATAATGCTGACAATTGATAAAATTATTGATCGGAAGTGTGAAAAACAATTGCTCTAGTGATTAAAATGGACATAAGCATTTTTTTATTGCCTGTGGCATGTGTTTTTTTGGCTTTTCTATGTGCGACGCAGGCTCAGCGAACACTTTCATCATCGTATTTTATGATATATTATCGATTTAAAACTGATATTATTGAACCCATTTTATCAAATAACCATCAAAAATTGTTTATATTGCTGAATTTAATCTGACAGCCTTTATAGTTCTTTGTATTTTAAGTATAATTCTGTATTTGTTTGGTGTTTTTCGTTTTTTTCGGTGTTTTTAGGCAATTCCTTGCACCCATTAATATCAGCAGATTAAAATAATTCCTTTTTTTCTGAACATAAATTTAATGTATTTATTTCTTAATGCTTACACCGATTTACAGTTAGTTTTCAAATTATTATTTCTAATCGTCGAATCTGGCCACAGATGCCTATATTTAGCTCCATGCTCTGGCTTAATCGTCAATATCCCAAGTTCAACGAATTGTTATTGGTCGAGTGGTCGAGTGGCCGAATGTTTATTTTTTCGGCGTAGCTGTATTAAAATGGATTTTGACCTAGATTTGTAACAAATGAAATTGTTAGTTACAAAATCTTCAGCTAAAAGAGGGTGTTTTTCATTGGTGGAAAGACTGGCTGTTATGAAATTTAAGGACAAATTCGTAATCTTTAGTTTACTTGTCTCTAAGAATAAAGTTGTATTAAAAATATTTATACAATCGTAAACTAAATATCACAACGTTATGACCAAAACAAAGATATATCAAAATACAAAAATATACAGTACATATGATTTCATGTACAATTTATTTTGATGATAATATTAACAAGAAACCCAACTTTTTGTTTTTCAGCCTTTACTTAAACATTCGATTACTACTCACTCGTACTTTATTTGCCGTAGCTTTTCTGTTTCCTATGAAAATGAACGATATTTTTGATCAACAAAAAGATTCTCCAGAGCTGATATGAATTGCGAAAATTAATATATTTAAAATGCAACATTATCATAAAGAATCGCAAAACTTTAAGTATTATTTTTTGTGCGTAATAATAACAAATTAATTTATTCATAGTTATTCGGCGTTTGTTTACACCGGTAGGTAAATTTACCGAAATACACCCCAATTGACTACCACAATCTGAAACTGTCTCACTTGATAATCAGTGTCATTGATGGGTTATACAAAATTGAGTTTAGTACTTATTATAAGATAAATAGATATATTTCTGTATATATGGAACAACATTTATATTTTACATTCCACATTTAAAGTACATTATATTTCTGTATATATGGAACAACATTTATATTTTACATTCCACATTTAAAGTACATTGTAAAATATAACCTGTGTAGGTGTACGACACGTAGCCATGCCAGTAGGCTTAACTAGTACCTCCACCTCATACCCCTAGTATATACAAAGTACTAGTCAAGCTGTGCAATTTTTAATAGAAATCCTTTTTTTATAAAATACATAAGTATAACTTTTACTAGTAAGGTTATGTTTAACTTTTGATTTAAGTCTTCAATTATTCATTTTCATTGCCAGATAGATAAGTGGGAAGGCATTATAAATAGTATAGTTCAGAGTTGATATGTTCCATTGATTGTTTATTACAGTTTGTATTCTTTCATAAATAAAAGATATAAACAACAAAAGATTTTGGTGTTATTATCATGACCTAATAATTGCAGCATTTTATGCACAGAAGTGCTTTTACAAAATGAAGGTCAGATACATATAAGTTAATATTATTTAACAATAAAATTCAAGTTGTCAGCTGATTGTAGCCTTTGCAGTCTCTAAATTTGGTAATGTGATTGGTTATTATCTGGTATTGACTTTGAAAACCAGTAGTCAAAAGTCACGGTTGACAAAAAAGCTTCTAGCATCTATAATAACATGACTAATTTGTTGACATTATAGGAGCATACATGTTTCAGCTAAGTTTAGACAACTCTCATAGATTATACTAGTAACCACCAAATATATTTCAATTTAGACATTTATATTGTTATAAAGTATAAATATAATTAATTTTGAAAATATTCTAAAGCTATGAGGCATTTTGCACTGAATTTACGCCGATTATCTTTTTTAAAGATATTTCTTGTTTAAGCTAAAGCATACAAAAGTGAAAGGAAAATAATGTGTAAAAAAGGTATTCAAAAGAATAGCTTGCGAAATTTCTATTTTTCGAAGCCACGATACAGTAATTGCCAGGGTTTTTTGCTTTTTGGGTTTTTTTTTTAAAAACATTTTCCAGTATACGCAGGTAAATTTTGTTACGGACCTCCATGCTCATTTTGTAAAACATTTTAGACCTATTTTATTGCTTAATTGAAATCTGGAATTTTATTTGATGAGATATTTCGCCCAATTTAAATAATTCTGACGACTTTACTATATTTACGATGTATTCATTCACGCTAGCAAGCGCATGCTTATATGCGAAGTTTAACGCGTAGGTATAAACTACGATTTTATCAATGAACTGTTATTTTTTGTTTTCTTTAAAGGAATGTAGAGTCTATTATTTCATGAAAATGAACGATTTGGAACTTTCAAAGCATAAAAATACATGTAACTTTTCAAACAATATTTTAATGATGTGTAGTCGAAATGTAACAATACTGCAGAATGAAGAACTAGTTTCTATAGCGGTTTTTATCCGGAAGTGGATGTTGTTCGGTAAAGACTTAACCTGTAACGACTGTGAAGATATAGCTTATAACTCTGTATACATTGCAAGCAATGTATACAAAAAATCAACAGACTGGAACCCAGACTTATATGTAAGAACCCTTGTTATGATGTTGCAAGCAATGTATACAAAAATCAACAGACTGGAACCAAGGCTAACATGTAAGAACCCATGTTATGATGTATTTAGGAGCTGATTTCTTTATCAGATTGCACCCATATTTGTCAAACATACACACATATGCATATATATATATATATCGGTCTCATCAATAATTATGCTGACTGCATAATCGTACTTTAAATAATATTTTCGCTAGGTACAACAGGTATTAATTATTTTATCAACTTTATCATTGATAAATCTATCTTTAATTGGTTATGTTATTTACAATAATGACGACACCATAAGTTTGTTTCGATGTTTATCATGTCATTGTATCGATTACTTCTGATAAACTTTCTGAAAAACTTATTTTTTATTTAGTCATCATATTAAGTTAAACACCTCACGATTATACATTATGACATTTACGTGTATTTAAATAATATATACATACATGTATGTAAACAGGCTCGAAGTAAATGTATTTAAATAAATGCTGACATAAATTTTATTGTTGTTGTTGTTGTCTGAATATAAACATAGATCATATCAATGTATAAGTATAGGAAAATAGTATAGAAAAGAGTGCATTACTGCAGGTCATACACTTTGACTTTTTAAACCGAGATTTATTGAGGATATTTAATGAGAGTAGTTTCTATACTGACTTTATTGAATGATTTGACTAGAATAATATAATTTGAGCCACTGGCGAGGACATTATTGCTTTATATAAATTTTATGTATACCCGTGCCGCTTTTGCGACTCCGTTTAACAATACATATATTTTGACGTGACGTCATTTGCGTTCTACAAAAATAGCGTAAAGACGCCCTAAATGTTAGCGCGTCAATAATGAAAAAGGATTGTTTTCACTGTAAACAGTTCTTATGTTGGTTATGTGATAAATAGAATATTATATTCGTGTAGATTCAATGAACTCGTTGAATAAAATAGTATTATGCTCAGCTAGAATATCATTTTATTCAACAAGTTCAAAACAAAATCATTATTGAAGAATATACACTCATTTAATATCCACTATTTATACAACTAGTTCAATAAATTTAGAATAAAGCTACACGAATATTATATTCATTTTATCACATATCAAAAATAAGAATTGTTAAAGGTAATCAAAGGATCGCTTTTTCACTGACGCGCTTATAGTGTAACTCTTTTATTTTGTGCGTCTATACACTATGTTTGTATAACGCAAATGACGTCACGGCCGTGAAAAAGATAAAGCAACATGGGTTTGTGATAAATAAGCTTAGTTACCATAATTATAAAGATTCCTTTTTACACCTATTAATGATTTAATGAAAATGTATTTTTATCATTAAGATGTTGTAAGTTGCTCGTCAAACCCGTGCAAAAACGGGGGCTCCTGTGTTCAAGCCATCAATAATGTCACGTGTAACTGCGGAGAGGGGTTCACCGGGGAGTTGTGTGAAATAGGTATAGGCTTATGTTTCTATTGTTATTATGCATAGCGATCAGTTTCTCAAAGTTTATCAAGATTCATCGTTTCGAAGGGTGTGTGTGTGTGGGGGGGGGGGGGGTTAACCTTCTCTTTATCAAAGTTTTCGGTTTAATTTTCTAAATCTCATTTTCTTTTTCTTTTCTTGCTAAGCTTTTTACCGAAACGGTTTATTAATCAAGTCCGTTTTTCAGTTGATTAGTTCATATATTTCACATTATCTCCCTTTAGATGCTTGTGAGTTTCTGCTAATAAAGTCC
The DNA here is from genome assembly GCF_026571515.1 of Ruditapes philippinarum. Lineage (NCBI taxonomy): Eukaryota > Metazoa > Mollusca > Bivalvia > Venerida > Veneridae > Ruditapes > Ruditapes philippinarum. The sequence goes on from NW_026859848.1 coordinate 11,216, forward strand.
CTCTGATAATGAAGAACATGAATTAGTTACCTCCCTCGTGATATTTTGATACTTTGTTCGTTATCTCCCTTTTCATTTTGAAATGGACCAAATAAAGTAATCTAGTGGTATTTCTTCCCTTTAATTATCGACGAATTCATATAGAATGTTATTGTCAGTTATCCCCTTTTCAGATATTGACGAATGTCAATCGAACCCCTGTCCTAAGAAAGCAAGATGTGTGGATGGCAGCAACTCCTACACGTGCGTCTGTAAAAAAGGATACAGTGGTGATAATTGTGAAAACGGTAATAATTTTTTTTAGATAAAGCCCGCATATATGTCGAAAACTATGTCATAGTATAATTACACACTTAGCTCATAGTGGCGGCTGCATATTCTGCTATGCGACCAGTGCAAAGCAATATAAGCCGATACCAACGGGTCGACGCCCATTAATCGTGGTCTGTCCGTGATTCAATCAGTTCATAATTTGACATTTTTCTTAATAATGATAAATATATTTGTTTAGATCGGAATATAAACTTTTCTATTCAAAATTTTTAGCATGGAAAGGGTTAACTTTTCTATGTATTTATTTACTGTTTACAACAATTCATGTACTGTAACGCTAGACAGTTTCCAAACGAATTTACCTCATGTTAATCAAGTTCTTGGCTGGGTTTCCGCGAGATGAATCAACTTTCCCTTAATGTATATCATATCAGAAAAAAATAGAGGATAAAGATTTTAGAAGCATAAATTTAAGTAGATATAGTCATTTACATTAAAGCGTCGTGGGTTTGATGCGCGACTGGGGATTTTGTTTCTTTAATAAAGTAAAAGGTGGTTGTTCTACAACGGTGCCATCTTGTGCCTGCAGTGATAAACAGAACGGTACCTGAGAATTTCCTCAATAATTATATGTATCTTATGTGTCATAAAATTATTTATATGCAAGACAACATAATTCTTATTATCATCCACTATAGTTTTCTGTAAATCCGCATATATCTTATGCACTGCAGATAGAGGTCCGCATACCGAAGTTTCGTTTCCGACAGATAAACGGCACATTTATAATTAGCCTACGTCTTTTCGCGTACCTCAGTGAACAAAGAAACTCGCATTTGCTTTTCTCTCAATCAAATTTGTGTATAACTTTTGTTTTTCTACATTTTTAATTAAATAATCAGCGGGATATAATCATCAACGTGTTTATATATTACGTGTTATCGTGTTTACTTGGATTTAAATTTATCTAGACTGCTAACGAAGGATTTTTTGTCGACCAAAATTTTCAAACAAAGGAAGTAGGTCAACGGGGACGCTGCAACTGAACAGCTTCAATTATGTCAACAACCAACGTTTCATTCGGAATGAACATGATCTTTCGTATTCATTTAACTTGGACCCAGCTCGTTACATGGTGCAGTTTTCTGCATTCCCAGGATGAACCGTGTCGAAATTGGCTCGAAGCAGCTCGTCAGAAATTGTGAAGGATTTTGAACTTGACATTGTGTTTTTAATGATAGGAACGTGTGACCTTTATCAAACAGGCAATTACCCAGAACGTATAGCACAGGACATCTGCATTCTAACGGAACAACTGTACAGCGTGTATAAAGTGAAATATGTGGTCGTTCTACAGACATTACACCGAATACCCCCTCGTTTTTTGTTTAAATATCCTGTCGACTGCATATGGTTTAACAGTCAGGTTGACATATTCAACCATCATTTACATTCCCATTTACCAAAAGGGTACTCCAGATTGTGGCGATGATTGAAAGGCTTTTGGACTGAAACAAGTCAACAGAGGGTATTTGCTGCAGACGGCACACACTTATCTCCCCTGGGGAACAGAAAACTGTACAACAATGTTAGAGCAGCCATTATCATTGTAACAAAGGATTTATAAATCAAGATACGTATACATTCCGTACAGTGCTAGATTTTTTCTTTAAATGTTTTATCTCTTAAGGCCTATAATGTCTTTATCAAAATTTCATCATTCATCATTGATCAGGATTTGAAACTGTATGGCAATAGCTACATGTACATAAAAAATTTGTATTATTTCCTAGAGGCTTACATACTAGCTTAAGGTTAGACTGCAAGTACGTTTTATCTAATGATCTGTATTTGTCAGTTTAAGTATATATGCATATTTTATTTCCTTTTAGTCCAGTCATACAGCATTTATTTAGTATATCTTCTGATGTTCTAGATTCCCTCAAGGATTTATTTTACCTTTGGAATCTAATGACCCAGATCTTTTTAGTTAAGCACTATAGTAAAAGTGTTTTTAGACTGAACAGTTCAGTACAGTTTATAAATTTGATGATCCAGATCATGCCCTTGGGCTGGTCTGATGTTCAAATATAGTAACAGATTATGCCTTATGTCGATATTAACATTTACTCTATAGAAACAGAGTATGCCTTATGGCGATGATTACATTTACCCTATAGTAACAGAGTTTGTTCGTGGCAATGATTAACACTATAGTAACAGTGTTGTTGTGCAGTATTTATAACAAATGTATATATTTTTGATGAACCAGATCAATTGATAGGCAAAATTTGCCTTATTCGGTCTGATGTTCCAAAATTTTTCTACTTTCTTTTACAGGGTAAATGTATAATGTACATATCTAAAGTAATACATAACGTTTCATTTCATATATATACAGAACCTCCTCTGCAAACAATTTTTATATTAAATAATAATCAAATTTCTGGAATGACAAACAGATATTAACGTTAATTTGTATCATAGTTTGGGGACATTTCTGTTGAAAATGTGACAGAGTAAACACGTATACATATACGTGCACAGTGCGTGAACTGGAGTGCAGGTATTAGTTACCCGCACTCCAGAGCATGCTCGTTGATTGGTTCATTTTGTCCGGAGTTTACATTTTGTGACGACAGAGAAACGGATTGCGATGGAAATAACATATTGAGATGCTCGTTCATTGGTTACTTTTTTGTTGGGTTTCATATTGTGGTATCAGGGAACGTGGTTTTGTGTTTGACTATGATACAAAAAAGAAAGAACATCAAAACACTACGCTACGCCCCCTTGTATAAATCAGATAGCATCGTGTTTCGATGCTCTTTCTATTACATATTACACATATTTTATATGTTTAAAAAAAACAAAAAAACTTATATATATATATTAATTGTCTTTGTTCACACACAAATACAAATCAATTGATACATCCTTCTAGTGGTACTGCTTTTTAATACTTATCGAATATACTGTATTATACATGAATATTCATATATTATACCTAAAGAGGGTTATCTTTTATAGTCTTATAAGATATTTGTTCTTTGTTTTAATGTTTTATAAATTTTTGTAGGTAAAACGGACCCGGTCAGGCATGGAGGCTAGTACAGAAGCCTCTGATAGCCAAGCTCAGAAAAGAAAATCAACTTAAATACAGTCAAAACCAGGAAAGAGAAACTCTTCCTCTACCATTGTTAAATCGCATTTAAAAACAGGAACTAAAAACGGTACAAATAAAGACTTAAATAGAAGCAGAAGACCACCCCCTCCCAGAAAGAAGGCTAAGAGTAAGAACCAATCCATGCCGGAAGACCCCACGGAGGATGATATTTCAGATAAAGCTGATTAAGAATCCTTAACTTCCAATGATGGTTCCGGTTCAGACATGGATGATGTCAATTTCAGTCAAATAACTGCAAATCACACAAATAATTTCTTTCAAAATGGTGGTATGATGGCACTGTACTAAACACACCCATTTCTACCCCAATTTCTCCACAGATTAACAAAAAACTAAAGAAAAACATTTGGTCTGACGCATACATTGATATGGCAGACCTTCTACCAATGCAACCCTCATCCAATACCAATTAATTTACGCTTCAAATAAACAACTTCTCGCCTCAAATAACATAAGCCTAGCACCCTCTCACAAACCCAGAAAAATTTTCAACATTTAGACTTGGACAACTGCCTTTCTACGATTTGAAGCTGTTTACTCGGAATAATTTCCATAATTAACAGCTGCTCTAATGAAATATGCCAAAATAGTCAGGGATATAGCAACCCGTCGACCAAGACTGGCGTGGCAAACTTATGACACGCAGTTCCGATTACTGAAATCCCAGATGGGCATGCCTTGGGATACAATGCATTACAAACTTTGGTTAAAGGCATGCACCGACCAACCCCTTATGTTCAGTCAAATCCCTTGCCCTTTCGTTCAGAATTCCCATCAAATAGACGCTGGAACAAACCCAAACCTGCCCAACCCTTGTCAAAGTTTTGGCCAAATACATGCTGGCCTTACAATAGACAAGACTGCAGATCAACTAACTGCACATTACCCCATGTCTGTGGTTTCTGTAAAGGTACACATCATGCAGGCCAGTGCCAATATCGAAACAGAGAGCATGCAGCTCAATCCCTCCTTGGCCAAAACCAAGGGTAACAATCCAATTTCACCAAACAACAGTCTGTCAAATATGTGCAAAATCCAGCTTCCAACACCCATTGAAATTCGGCCCCTCATTTCCTTATTACAGGGTTACAGTGACATAAACTACATAAAAATGGGTTTCAAAAGGGGTTTCATTTAGGTTATATAGGCGATAGGTCAGCATGTGATAGTAGAAATTTGAAATCTTGTATGGAATATCCAGAAATTGTAGAAAGAAAACTGGAAGCTGAGAAAAAGCATAATAGAATTGCTGGTCCATTTAAAATATCTCCCTTCAATAATTTTAAAATTAGCCCAATAGGAGTGATGGAAAAGAAAACACTAGGTCAATACCGTCTTAGTCATCATTTAAGTTACCCAGTTAACGATTTTATAGATCCTTCGTTATCAACAGTAAGTTACACATCTTTTGATGATGCGGTCAACCTTCTCATTAAGTTGGGCCCTGGTTCCCTGTTCAGTAAAACAGATTTTGCAGATGCCTATAGATTAATTCCCATTCATCCAGATGATTATAGCTTGTTAGGTTTCAAATTCAAAGACCAAATTTATTTTGACAAATGTCTGCATATGGGAGCTTCCAGCAGTTTTGCCATATTCGAACGGTTTAGCTCTAGCCTTGAGTGGATCGCAAAGAAGAAATTGCTTATTCCACATATAATACACATTTTAGATGATTTTCTCATTATGGCCCCCCCAAAGTCAAATACATGTAAGCTCCATTTAGATAATTTTTTATCCATGTGTAATTCAATAGGGGTACCAATTAAATCTGAAAAGACCCAGCAACAATGTAATGTCATTACATTTATGGGCTTAGAATTATGAGACTTAGACTATGTGCAAATGGTGGCCAGACTACCACAAGATAAGCTTATTAAATTAAGACAGTTGATATCCGTTTATATCAAACGTAGGAAAATAACTCTTAAACTTCTGTTGCTATGTAGTCACACCTGGCAGATGTTTTCTTAGAAGATTAATTGATCTCACTAAAAAGGTCATTAAACCGAACCATCGCATTACACTTAATGCTGAAAGCCGAAAAGATATTAAAGCCTGGTAATTGTTTGTGGAATATTTTAATGGAAAAAAAATTACTGTTAGATGGAAAATGGTTGACAGATAAACAATTAAATTTGTTCACTGATGCGTCCGAAAGTTTGGGGTTTGGAGCAATATTTGGGCAACATTGGTTCTATGGTTCTTGGCCTGAAAGTCTATCAAATATGGCCATTACCTTTAAAGAAATGTTCCCTATAATAATAGCCATCGAGGTTTGGGGACAAAAATTATGCCATAAATGCCTTGTTCTTCATTCTGATAATGAAGCTGTTGTATATATTTTAAACAAACAAACTTCCAAAAACCCTTTAGTAATGAGTTTAGTTAGACGCTTCGTATTACTTTGTATGAAATATAATATTCTCATTAAAGCTGTCCATATCAGCGGTAAATTGAATTATCTCCCTGATCTTTTATCGCGTTTACAGATAAACCAGTTCAAAGCCGTGGCACAACAGCACATGGATCCGGACCCAACAGACGTAACATCAATCGTGTCCGATCTCATTTAGACCAAACGGGTCTAGACCTCTTGAAATAATTCTTTGTCAATTTCAACCAAGCTCTCATATCAGCATTCGTTAAAACATTTTTTCACATTTATGCAAAGTACCTACCCGGGAATAACACCTTTCCCTGTCCCTGAGTATAAAATTGCTCAATACATAGCATACTGTTTCGAACAAGGTTAGCGCTATTCCACTATACGCACTTAAATATCAGCCATTGGTTACTTGCACAAAATCCATAAATATCACAACCCTACAGACTCATTTGTCATTTCGAAAATGTTGTATTCAATAAGGACAACCTCCACCCCGTCTGACAGTAGGCTCCCAATGACTATCCCTATATTGAAATCAATTATCCGAGCCCTTGACACAATAGTGCCCTCGTCATATGACAAGCTCTTTTACAGGGGTATTTTCAAAAATATTTTTTTTTGCCTCTTATGGCATTCTGAAATGACACTCATCACCCCCCCCACAGGCTTTAACTAATGCATTTTCAACAGTTAATAAACCCCCCAGTCTCCCAGATCAAAAATTCCCCCCTAAATAAAAATAAAGCAACCCAAATTTAATAAAGCCAAATACCCAAAAATTTTGATGGTTTAAAACCCCAACAATTTTAAATGAAGAAGAATTTCCCTTTTTTTACCATTTGTTTCCCGGGTTTAACCCCCATTTAAAAAATTACCTTAAAAAGAAAAGGTCAAACTCGGCCTGGGCAAAAATTTTCTTATGCAAAAATGGGCCCCCACATTTCAGTTCTACATTTCGATCATTGTTAAGAAATTGTATTGAACAAATAGGTTTGGATCCAACAAAATAAACACCTCACTCATTCAGAATAGGTGGCGCCACACACGCTTTCAACTGTCAATATACTCAATTACAAATCCAGAGATTGGGCCGCTGGAAATCCAATCCCAGCAGGCACTCGACGTTGTTTCAACGTTGAAACAACGTTGAAATATGGTCGTGACGTTGTTCAACCAATATTCGGATACGGACCATACGGATATATAGCCAATGTATATACAACGTTGATTCAACGTTGTTTATGGTCGAAGTTTTACATTTAGTTTAATCATTATATAAACTTTTATACCACTAATTTTGTGTTATTATTCCTTTATTGAATTAGTCTGTAAGTGATTTTTGTCAGGAAAATTTGCGTTACAATCTTTTTCCGTATATTTCAAAATTAGAGCTGAAACAAACAAAGTTGGAAATAATTTTTCACTTTCTATTAACGCTTTAAATATTAGTTAATATGTTTTGTTGTTTTATTTTTTAGTTCTTTATGAATAATATTAATAAATAAGTTGATATTAGTCAAAACCCCGTTAATAAAATAACGCTGGTCAGGGGAAGTAATTAATGCGGTCTATGATTTTGTTTGTTGTCTATGATTATCGTTCGTGCAAATGGTGGCGCTGTTTGGAAAATTTAAAAACAACACGATTGGCAATTTATTTGGATTTCGGAGGTATTACCGTAAAAGTTTTTTCTTTAGTTTTTCTGTTAATTTTTTTAAAATAATTTATTAAAATTTATTCTTTTAAAAAAATTTTTACTTTTTCCCCTTTTTGAAAAAAAAAATTTTAGAGAATTAAAAAAAAACAGATTTGGGGGTTATTTTTTACAATTTTTCCCAACCCAATTTAAAGATTTGGGATCGGGTTTGGGCCCTTTTTAAACATTTAAGTTAATTTTGATGGTCCTTTGGGAATTTTATGGGTTTTACAAATCTTGGGCTTTCTTTTAAATTTTTTTTCATATAATTAAACCCAAATTTTCTTTACTATATCCTAATTAAATTTTAAACAATTATAAAATTTTAAAAAAATTTAAAATTTGTTCGGCCCACATAATTTTTCGTCCCAAAACCCATTTTGAATATAAATAAAAATATGTTTACATTTTTATGATAGTTATAATACAGTTATGGTAAATTGTTTGAAAAAAAAAAAACATTATTTAATTTAAGTTAAAATAACAAAATTTTGCAGTGTTTAATTTTAAAGTTTAATAGTCGCGTTAAATTTATTGGGTCATATAAATATTTCGGCCTATTTTATCCTTATTTCTCTTATTATTAAATATTCACAAATCCTGGTTCCCTGGATTTGAAATTTAGATATTATTTATAATTGGGGAAGCCTGTAGCCTGTATTTCCAATACATGCAACATGAAAATGAACTGTCAGGTGTGTTAAATTTGCAAATTTATTCTTATTTTAATTTTTATTTATTTGGGAATTTCTTTACAAAAAAGTATTAAAAATTTTTCACAACTGGACTAAAAAAAAAAAACAATTAATTTTTTTTTTTTTTTTTTTTTTTTCTTGTTTTCTTAAAATATATTATTTTCGGAATGTTCGTGTAACATTATTTATATAAAATTTACATGTTTGTTGATTTCAGGATGCTGCATAAAATGGTCTTAGCTAGAGCCTAGAATGTTAATTTCTTTGGAATATGCTGCAAGGAACTGACGGGGAGCAGTTTTTCTTACCAATCATAGGTGAGACTTTTAAATAGCTTCTTTTTAAAAAGATTTTGTTGTCTTATATACAGTATTTGCTGTCAATATCAAACTTAGCTATGTTTCAATTTCTATGCTGTTTTATGATGTAAATCTTAGAGAAAAGCATTTTAAGATAAAAACAAATCACTAAGTTGAGTAATTATATGTATAATTTGAGATTGACCAAGTCACTTTTAACTACAAACTTCTTATTTTTAATTGCAGAAGCAGTAAGAGACAGCCAAAAGTACTCAAACACTTGACATACCCAGAAAGATCTAGAAGAAAAGATTGGAACCACAGGAACTTGAAATTCCATCAAATAACCAATATTAATGATAATTATATAATATCCAAATATACCCGCTATATACTATAACTATTAGTTATTTGATAGAATTTCAAGTTCCTGTGATTGGAACAGATTGTAGTATAATTGTTAAAACTATTAAAGTGAATTTAAGCTGCACTTGAACTGTATTTTTGAAATAAAATATCTGAAGTATTCAATATTGTCTTGATATTTTGTTAAACTTGGTTACTTTGCTTTATATCAAAAAATTAAAGTATGGTGGGTTTTCAACGTTGAAATGACATTGAAACTTCAACGTTGTGCCAACGTTGAAAGCTGCAACGTTTATCAACGTTGAAAATTTTCAAACGTTGTTTCAACTTTCAAATCCGAAAATAAATCAAACCTTATTTCAAACGTTGAAATCTGACCATAATTCAACGTTGAAACAACGTTGATGTGCCTGCTGGGATGCTTTCAAAGGATATATTCGCCCTGTCAATTTATAATAAGAAAAAGTTTATGCCATATAAAAACTAGTGCCATCATATTACCTACAGTGATTGTTTTATTGTTTAATAGCAATATTCTTACTGGCTAAGGCAGCAGGATATTTGTAATAATGAATGTGAAGTAATACTGACATTGATGACTTGTGTTCACAGTTACCTGACTGGCTGAGGCAGCAGGAAACTGTACATATGAACAATTTTTAACTTACAACTTTCAATCTTATGAACTTGTTCCTGACTGGCTGAGACAGCAGGAAATCTGTACATATGAACATTTTTCACAACTTATATCTATTACTCTAGTCATTTATATTTTCCTGACTGGCTTAGGCAGCAGGATATCTGTACATATAGGAAATTTCTTACAATGTATCATCTTTACCTCCAGTTCATATTTTTCTGACTGGATAGGCAGCTATATATCTGTACATATTTATGACAGTTATTATTTGTTACATTTAACTGCTTGTTATTCATATTTTCATGACTGGCTTAGGCAGCAGGATTTAAGAATATAAAAATGTTAATTGATACTTTTACATTTTGTTCTTCATACTTTTTAAAATCATAATTTTAAATAATCTTATCTTATTTGTTATACAGGAAAGTTAGCCAAAGACATAATTGTTAAAACATAGTTTTAAAACAACAGGCATATTTTACAAATTTTATGTAAGTAAGACTACAATTTTACTAAATTTGTATCTAAGATCAAAACAAATTATGTCTCGACTCGGACAGCTAAGGCAACAGGAATATATATTGTGAAAAATGCTTGATAAACTATATATAACTTTTCCAATTTTGATTCTTCATGTGACATTCACTGACTGACTTAAGTAACAGTTCGTTGTTAATATTTGATTTATATACAAAACAGTATTATAGTTAAATTGTCTCATGTTACTTAGAAACTACTATGGCCAATTTATGTTTATTACTTTTTCAATTTTATTAACAATGTTCTTGATATGTAAGACGTTTTGCCATAACTTAACAGTAAATTATGATATTTACATTATGTGTATATATTTTTGTATTACTACCAAAAACTCAATTTTGTCTGGCGGATATAGGTTGGTTTATTGGCAACCCATTTATGGCGGTTTTTCCTTGCCAGATATGTCGAAAAATTACCACATTCTTCTTCATATTATACTTATGGCTTAATAAAGCTCAAATATCAATCTAAAAACATGGTTGTTTTTTATTTCTCCATACAAGCTTCAATTGAGTTTTTGGTGGTTGTCGCAGTTAATATAAATGTATTTTATGTGTCGTAAAATTATTTATATGCAAGACAACATAATTCTTATAATCATCCACTATAGTTTTCTCTAAATCCGCATATATCTTATGCACTGCAGATAGAGGTCCGCATACCGAAGTTTCGTTGCCGACAGATAAACGGCACATTTATAATTAGCCTACGTCACTTCGCGTACCTCAGTGAATAAAGAAACTCGCATTTGCTTTTCCAACCCTCCCACCACATTAATAAATTAACATTACAGTCTTGCAAATAAATAGTTTTGTAACTTCATGCTTATTTTTTCTAGTCATATACTGATTGTTAATATTGATTTGTCATGTTTTTTCTAGTTTTTATTTGGTGCTGGCGGTTTTACCTTGCCAGATATGTCGAAAAATTACCACATTCTTCCTTATATTATACTTATATTATACTTATGGCTTAATAAAGCCCAAATATCAATCGAATAACATGGTTGTTTCTTATTTCTCCATACAAGCTTCAATTGAGTTTTTAGTGGTTGTCGCAGTTAATATAAATACCTTAACTTGGTAAAAAAAAGAACTTAATTTTTGTTTCTACCGTATCGTCACGGAAAGCATGCGTTCAAACTTGCAAAACATAAAACTAAAAACATTGTTCAGCACCTTCTGAGATGATTTTAAGATTTAAGCATTACTTTCTTTCAGAAATTGACGAATGTGCCTCAAATCCGTGTGAGAATAAGGGAAAATGTGTAGACGGTATCAACACGTACTGGTGTGCATGTAAAGAAGGATTTACTGGAGAGAGATGTGAAGGTTCGTGTGGTTTAATATATTTTATACTTGTTAAATATAAACACTTATGGGTGTGAAATTTTGGGATTCATAGTAAAGAGGTGCAAGGTTTATCTGCTGTTACAGTGGTGAAATTAAATTTTCAGTTTGCAAGAAAAAAACTTATGATAATAAAAATTATGATGTAAAATTATTACTCTTTTTTTCTTTTTAAGAAATAGAGTGTGCATCAGAACCATGTGAAAATGGCGGGTTTTGTTTTTTTTTTTCCAGAAAATCATGTCAAGGATGAGAGTGAATGCTCTCCGCATCCATGCAAAAACGGAGGGTCGTGTGTTCAAGGTAAAAAGAAATTTATGTGTAACTGTGAGGAGGGCTTCACTGGAAATTTGTGTGAGACTAGTAAGCAAAACACGCTCTACAATATTAATTAAATGATTACATTTCTTATTGTTTTACAGTTATTGCATAAGGTATAAAGAATTGCAAAAATATATGTTATACTTATTTGTTTAAAATGTTGGTATTTCTCTGTGCACCATACACATACAACACAAAATGCGCATGCGCGAAATGCAACACCCGTAACTATGGAAAAATCGTATTGTAAAAAAGGTATACTAGTATATCCTGATTGTCTGTGACTAACATACTCTACTAAGCCTTTGCAAAATGTACAAAGTTCGTTGTAAATGTAGTTCAATGACATATTAATGTAATCTAAAAACTAAGTAAATAGCGCGAACGAAAAATGATTCGCGTTAATGAAGGATGTCTGAGTTGTTAAATATTTTTATCTTGTTACCTCATTTAACATATTGAAAAATATGAATCTGTCTTGTGTACATTTTATTCTTTTAAATAGCGCGAACGAAAAATGATTCGCGTTAATGAAGGAGGTCTGAGTTGTTAAATATTTTTATCTTGTTACCTCATTTAACATATTGAAAAATATGAATCTGTCTTGTGTACATTTTATTCTTTTAGATGTAAACGAATTTAATCGATTCTTTTAACTTACCACCCCTTAGCTATTTTGCAAATATTAATAGACTAGTTCTAATTAGCTAATATCTCTCTATGGATACATGTATAAAAGATTGTTAAATGGCAATCTTCTTCGCAGTGATCTCCCCTTACAATCTGCCAAGGGAAGTAATCACAGTGAGGAATTTGATTAAATGGATTTAATTTTTTCCGTTATTTGGGACAACAACAAAACAATATCAAACTTTAACTTATTTTATTTTATAGTGATACATAGTGGCATAATTATGTGATTTGTTTCACTGAGTAATGTCTTAGTTAATCTTTGGCATTTTATGGGCACGACTCCATTAATACAAAAGCCACCGGGCATACAAAACCCTGTGAGGGCATCCCTAGCAAAACGAACAAATGGCACAAAATCAAACAAGCAAATGGAACATACTGTATAAATTTTTGGAACAGTATGTTCTAAGAAATCATTGATAAAAGCTCATCAAACAATACTCGTCTTTCAATTCTTCATTCACAAAATATTCTATTTTCACAAATGTATATGAGCAACAACAAAGCATTGACACTGTTGCGCGAAATTGGTTCTGGGAAGCAGAAACCAGTATCGCCAGTATCACAAAATGTCTATTCGGCCGCCACTAGACTTCGGATGGTGAGCGGGAGATTTCCCGTTTTCCAGTAGAAGGCTCCGCCAATAACATATAATATTGGCTTCGCCAATATCATATTAATATTGGCTCCGGCGAATTGAATACTGCAAAAAATAGTCGTGCCCAGCCATTCTATTATTTATAATACAACACTGTCATGTAGGTAATACAACTTTAGCAAATAAAGCAGCATTTTAACAAATATACATACTAGCACTCATAAATCAAATTTGACACTATCTGAAACACAATAATTTGGGTAGTAACCACCAAGATCTCGAGTTCAGTGCCATTTCTCGTGATATGAATATAGCACATTAATATTGATTATAATAATACACATGTATTTACATATTATTTTAATTGAAAGTCACATTCATTAATCTATCTGCAATACAGAAAGCATTTGCTGATTATCAGCCAAGACATTTTTGATTATCAAATTAAGTGGCTGCTGAACAAAATAGCTTAATCATATGGTAATTAAATTTAAGTTTTGAACAAAGTGAAACCTTAGAACATTGCAAACACTTTGTAACATAAGTAATTTACTAAGAACTAGCAGCATGACAATGTTATCATTTAAGTGTTTTGTATCAAGTGTTCGTATCATTTCATTTAATCATTCATGATTGAAAGTTAGTGTTTTTATGTGCCTTTTTATGTTATTACTATGAAGATAAAAAAAGCAAACTTTAAAGAAAAAAATATAGATATCAGGAACTTAGATGGACTCTGAAGAGCATAATAATTTATTACAAATTATTTGTACATTGTATTATTTAATTCATTGGTTAGGGTTGACACTAATAGAATATAAACAGTATGTATTAGATTTTTTTACTTAAAGTGACATAATGCCGGCCCATCCAAGGCTATATAATGAGTGAACAGGTGAAAGTCAAATAAGCTTACATCTTGCCATAATTCATTTCAACTTTATAATGTACTTTGCATTTATGAACGATAAATAACTAACATGGCTTTTTTATTTATTAATGCCATCGGAAAATACCCAAAATGTTCAATTTATAAAATGTTTGGGACAGCCTTTTCTACATTTAAGGCATACTTATATTTTATCCTAAACATTTTCAAATATTACCTATATGTCAATAACCCCTTCAATTATTTGAAATGTCAATTCAGCACAACTTAACACTGACAAAATGCGCACAATGTCACTTTAATATCATAACAATGTTATTTTGAAATTTTAAAGTGTGTACTATTTACAATTAAATATTGTTTCAACACCGAAATTAAAGTAAGACGATTTATGTTAACATTTTAAATGTCAAACGTCACACCCTCCTTGTTATATTGATATAAGAAAAAAATAGATAAAAATATTCTATTATATAAGACCTAGTATGCTTAAATTCACTGATATGTAAAAATCAAACAATAGAAGTATACTTTTAAATTTATCCTTGTATGTACGAGATGAGATGTCTCGTAGAAATAATTTAGATATAATAGTAGATACAACTTAATATATTAATAATTCATCCTCTATATTGATATGAAAGAGACATTTTTAGATCCGATCTTGTGATTTATGTTAGTATGTATTGTAAAATTGTTTCGTATATGTATGACGATGTATGATTGTACAAGTCAAAATAAAGTATATGTTCTGTTCTATTTAATTTACATAAAAATACGCGTGGTAGAACAATTTAATATGCATGAACCGAGGTTATTATTTATAATAACCGAAGAGTTCCGATTATTTATATTTTTATAATAATAGATGAGGTTTTCTGATTGGTCTTGCAATTCAACCAAAGTTGGGTAGTATACCAAAGCCAAGAGAAAACTGTCTTGAATGATTTTCCTTTAATCAACAAAGAAAAGTTAAACGTTGAATACATGATTGTGTGAATTTACTGAAAGTATTATCAACAGTGTTTAACACCAAAATTTAGGAAACGTGCTATCTTTTTATCACTAGCTTTGGGGAATTAGTACCTAGAGCATAAGGTTTTAAGAAATCCTAAAGAAATGAAAACTTCTAACCTCTAAATTAAAAACTTCTAACATCTAAATGAAAGTTTTAAGTTTTATTATGTGTAGATCAATGGTCAAACTTAAAGAAACAGTAAAAAATAAATATCTATTAAATGATATCCTTTCAAAAAAAGTTTTATATTTGGATGGTGTTCGTTATATTTAAATCATTAAAAGAGGTTCATAAGCATTTAATAAAATAGCTATCCATTTATTATATTAAAATATCTATCTGAGCCGCGCCATGACAAAACCAACATAATGGGCCCGCGACCAGCACGGACTCATACCAGCCCGCGCACCCTGACCAGGATCCATGCCGCTCGCCTACAAACCCTATAACAAACAGAGAAACTGATAGCGAACAACATGGATCCTGACCAGACCGCGCGCCGCGCAGGCCGCAAACCCACCATGCCGGCCCCGTCACGGCGCAGCTCATCTATTTAGATTGTGTTAAGTTAATTAAAGGTGGAATGGAAAATATATTTTACAATGAAGAGTGAACTACAACCTACTTTAACTTCAAATTGCAATAAATTGAGTGAAACAAAATAATTTGTTATAAATCTGTACTGTAATCATGTAGCCTACACGTCTACATGAATCATAAACAACATAAATAGTTAGCAAAGACAAATATTTAAAATTATTATTATTATTATTATCATCATCAATTCATCATTATTAATATTATTCATGTATTATTATTCATGTATTATTATCATTATTATTATTATTATTATTAATTTATCATTTATTATTTCATTATTATTATTATCATTATTATCAATATATTATTATTTCATTATTATTATTATAATTATTATTATCATCATCAATTCATTATTATTATTAATAATTTATTGTTATAATTATATTTTTTATGTTCATTACTATATTATTTTTATATATTATCTTAATCATGAGACTGATGTTGCATTGAAGTCTGTATCTTTTAATTATTTGTGCATTTATTTATCAATTTTTATTTAATGTACTTTTAACCCCCTCTTATCTAACATAATTTGTTAACTATGCATACAGTACTTAATTTTACCATGGAAACAACAGGCCCTAAAATAAGCAATGCATTCACATCTATGATAACAAATACTGAAATATAACTGAATAATTAATTTGTTCAACATATAGATCTAAACCTAGGTTCAACATTGTCAAATAATGTATAAAATAAACATTTAAACAGGAAATACGTCACCTGATTTTGTAAGGAATTAAACTACTAGCTCTACCTACATCAGTCTTCAATTTATCTCATACAACAATTCATCAAATGTCAGGAGGCATCACCATACGCTGCTGATCACCATCGCATTTATTTCCACATTTTATTTTCCATACTGTACAGACCAGTAGTGTAATGTCTTTATTCACATTCTTCTCTTCCAGCAGAAAGAGAATTATAGATCTTTTTGAAGATTTAAAAGCAGATAAAATACATTTTAAAACTGATTAATAATAACTGATTTATTATGAAATTTTCAGTAGACACATTTATTCAGGACAATTTACACAAGTTAACATATTTATTTCTTCTACTAGTCTTTACGCCATTGAAAATAGCAAAAATGCACCTAGCTAGATTATCGTAGCTCTATAAGAACCCTAGATCATCATTTTTTCTTTGTTTCTGTTTTGTTAAAGGGTTTCATTACAATCATCATCATAACTAAATCACCGCGAACTATTTTACATTATGGCGAGATTCAGGCATAGCTAAATGAATAGCCGTGGGGGGTGGGGGGGGGTGGGAGGGTAGATTCAAGGATCATCACAGTCAATTGTAAATTTACGACAGCGTAGAGCTAGACAAAATAGGCTACAATCTTATATGTTCATTTCACAAAACAATGCATATAAATAATTTAAAATTAAACTTTTATCGACAACAATGTTTGAAGATCTAGATCTAAATTGACTAAGAAAACTTCTCTGTTCATATAATATCCTGCTTGATTCAGTGTTCCATGTTCCCGCCAAAGACATCAAAAACAAATCCTCTTCAATCGTGGAAAAATGCTGCTTATAGGGCACACAGAAAATCACCGACGTCTTATCGATTTATATCTACAAGATACTGCTATCGATTGCTGTTTTAAACAGCGATTTTTTCATTTTTTTCAACAATTGATTTCTTCCACTGTTACAACATTCGACGCCAGCGTTAAAAGGATATGACGTAGCTACAGTACCTACGTCATAACCAGGGCAAGGTATAAGTTGTTCCCCGAAGACCAGAGACTATTCTATAGAAATAGTCATCATTATTGTCTCCCTTTAGATATCGACGAGTGTGCGTCGCAGATACTGTTAATTATCTCCCTTTAAAATTTGGGAATGGAGGTCATATAATTTTAATACTTTTGTTTTTTATCTCCCTTTAGATATCGATGAGTGTGTGTCGCATATATTTGTTAATTACCTCCCTTTAAAATTTGGGATTGAAGGTCATATAATTTTAGTGCTTTTGTTTATAATTACCTTCCATTAGATATTGACGAGTGTAAATCGAACCCGTGTCCTAAAAGAGCAAGGTGTATTGATGGAAGTAATAAATATTCGTGTGTCTGTAAACGAGGATACTACGGTGACAATTGCGAAAAAGGTAAAAACATCCTTTATTGTGTATATTCTAGTTAATTCTTTTTTATTTTTAATATAAAGATAATAGAAAACATTCTTTTGGAGAAGTATTGCATAAAAACCTCTCAAAATTCGATCGTCTACATAAAAAAATCATGAAAAATCTTTTACATGCATTTCAAATAATTTGCCTTAAGTATTAGGTATTAAGGAATCAGACTGAATAAATCCGCAGTTTCTATTAATGTCTATAATTTTTTACCAATTATAATATATAATTTATTGACCCCCCAAAATGACTGCCACTATTGGCAAATTAGATAAATATTGTAAAAATCTGGAACTATCTTGAGCCAGATCTGGAATACACGGATGAGAAGGCTGACCTGATTCTATGATAGTGGCAAAAGCTTACTTCCGGTTGGCAGGTTAAATATTTTCTCCTTGATTTAAATAAATGTCATTTTATGCAAACTGTTTCAGTTATATTAAAGCGTTATAATGCTTGTTGTTCAATCCAGAAACTGACGAATGTGCTTCTAACCCGTGTAAGAATAAGGGGAAATGTGTAGACGGCATCAATACGTATTGGTGCGCTTGTAAAGAAGGTTATACAGGTCAGAGATGTGAAGGTATGAGTAATGCAATCAGAATTAGTTAAAGTCAGGCCAAGTACAATTTTCCTTTTTTTAGAAATGGTAGACTTAACTTTTATAACCATGAAATAATGGTTTAAGTGCATGTTGTATGGTTATAATCTGAAGTGGGATGGTCCAAAAATGCCTTAATGGATATGAAATTTGCCACATCCAAATAACAGCTACATGTAATACTATGGTTATCCACCAAACATGAAAACAAGTGTGCATTATTTAGAAAATCCTTGCACAATTTTAATCAGATTAGTGTTTTAAAATGTATACAAGCTATTACCAAACTGTCCACTTTGAAGGTGGTTTCATAAATATGTGTTGTTTTTTTAACTTTGAGGAACATGGGCATAAAAAATTTACTTTTGTTTTTCCTTATGTCGCAGTCCACTCTTGACGATATGGAAAGGTGCTGCTAAGAGGTTCTGGGCTTGAGTGTTGCTATAAAAATACAGAAATACGCTCTCAGAAAATATTTATTATGAATGAATACGAAGTCTGGCTCGCGCCATAAAAATCTTCATTAGGAGTGCAAATACAAAATAATGACAAATGACACAAAATCATGAATGGCAAAATGTAAATAACAAGTATGGGATCAATAAAGACATTCATATTTACCTATAAAAATACAGAAATACGCTCTCAGAAAATATTTATTATGAATGAATACGAAGTCTGGCTCGCGCCATGAAAATCTTCAGTAGGAGTGCGCATGCGTGAAGGTACTTAGTGCGGAAATAGAATATTTAGGATTGAGGCCCGTACCAATGGTTAGTACATACTTGTTAATAAATGAATGAATGAAGACATGAATGAATGAGTAAATGAATAAAAGGATGAATGGATGGAATATAGGAAAAGGACACAAATATAGGACTTCAGAAGATATATACAGTATCAAATACGACTTACATGACATGGACATGTAAATAACATAATCTACGGTGTACAATACGGGACATACATTTACAAATAACATAAAACATTAATATATCAATATGACCCTGCGACACTTATAACACTTTCATTACTTCTAAAGCTACTATGTGTTGATACAGACTTGAGCTTTAGTAACGATTTTTGACCTTTACCGATTTTTGACCTGTGTCGATTTTTCACCTTAAAGTTTACCGTTTTTTCACCTTTACCGATTTTTTCCCCTTTACCGATTCATGACTTTTGACTTTGACATTTTAGTGACCTTGGCGACATTTACATTATTTTATTTTGCATGAAATTTTCGTGAAAATAACTTTATAATAACTGATAACCAATGTTTGATATTTTTTATACTTTAAGAAATCGACGATTGCGCTTCCGATCCATGTGCAAACGGGGGCATTTGTAAAGACGGTAAAAACAGATTTACATGTGTTTGTCCAAAAGGTTTTACTGGAAAGCGTTGTGAAACAGGTTTGTTCGCCATGAATTTGGATGGTCTGGTTGGAAAATTATTATACGTTAACAATTCAGCGAAATATTAAGATTTTGTTTACAAGTATACAGTATACATTAATTTAAAAGTAGTTTATTTTAGATTTAAGTTGGATCTACTCAAGCTAAAACTATATATAACTTTTAGATTTACTTTTCTATGGTTGCTCAATTGTTTATGGACTTTTATTACACTTTATATATCTAATAATATTATGTTAAGAGGACGGTCCTTTTATAGCATTGTTTATGTAAATTTGCTTTTCCCAATGTTTTGGAGCATATTTAACAATTAAGACTAATTTAAAAATATTTTAATTCAGGAAGAGTAAAAAAAAAAATCACATGAGTTATGCTTCACCGTAATGGTCATCTCGTTCAATATATTCTGCTTCCCATTTTCCAAATTAATAAATACAATGTACATGTATCTAGTTTACTCTAGAATAATTAGTTTAATTATTGTAAATTATAGTTATAAACCAAATTTACTTAAACACATTCCGTGCGTACTGCCCGGTTAGCTCAATAGGTACAGCGTTGGACAGTGACTCGGGGGATCCGAGTTCGATTCTCGGACGGTGCCGATCACTTTTGTTGTGATTGATCATGAATATTAATCCGTTCTATGGTCAATCCAACTGCACCTCTGCCCTGTCATGTACAGGAGTTATCAGTTCCTTGCGAAAGTGAAGGCAACAAGTACTGGTAACTGCTTTACAGACTGACCATAAACGATGCGGTGGCTGAATTGTGCTCTTGTATATTTTACGTAGTTTATTGCCTAAACTACCAACAACCCCACCTCAAAAAGTCCTAGCATGCTGTCTTTTATCAAGTCGCCTATTTTTGTAGACATAGATGAATGCGCTTCAAATCCTTGTCAGAATGGAGGGTCATGCTATGAAGATGTCGGTAAATACAGATGTATATGTAAAGATGGTTACGTTGGGACAAGGTGCCAAGGAAAAGGTAATACTGTGCTTCTATTGTTATTTACAATCGGTACTCCTCGATTAATATTCATAGTAACCTCGGATTTAATGTGGATTGAAAGAAGTTCTTTCTCGTGACTTCAGATGTAAAGAAAAACCAAAGGGTGCAATCTTTGTATAATGAGTAAGGAATGTATTTATTGGCATCATACGGTAAATATATGTTTGACAATCAGAGACATTTACAGAATTGTAAATTGACATACAATTATAAATTAATTAAAAATATCGCCCAGCACCCTCTGTTTCTACAAACATTAATCATGTTCTTTGCACTTAAGGCGAACCTTTACACGATATAATTAAATAAACTTAAGTCAACTTATTTCCCAGCATTTAAATTAATGTATGTTTGCATTTATTATTTAGTTTTTAGCATAAGTAAGACCTATACACTGTATACGTTCTGTGAACTCATACTTTTGCGTTCGAGTTCCGGTCGAAGTTTGACGGAAAAAGCCGAGTAGATGCGATAAATTGTTATATGTTGCATATCTTTTTATACGTAAGTTCAAGAGTTCAGCCAATTTTCAGCTCCGAGAATGTGCTTGTTATCAGAAATCGTGAACGGGAAAATCAACTTACACATTCATTAAAATTTGATCTGGCCTTGACATTGACTTTCAGTACAATATTTCTAGACTGCCTTTGTATATTGCTATGAGATTGATAAAAATATACATGTCAATGGCAAATGACTTGGGTTAATTAAACTTCTAGTCAACTCGCAAACTTTTTATCGACCGTTGAACATTAGGCCGTTCCCTAGTTGAAAACAGAAATATGTTAAAACATTATATCACGCATGCGCGCATTGATCGCAGTTCTTTAATCAAACTGAAACGATGCGGCCATTAGTTTCTGCCAACAGTACGTTGAGAGAGGACAAACATAAGACTTCTTGGTTGACATTATAAGCTTATTCAGTGGGGAATTCGAAAAAAAGCACATTGATATTTTTTATCTTAGCTTCAATCTCTAAACTATGTGAATTATGATGTGATCAGAGCGTTTACAGTCTGTCGGAATCATTTCTTACCGAAACATTTACGTCACATATGTAAGGCATTTTTTTGTATCAAAGGGACTCCACTGAGATTTTTTGACATGATGGGACTGAAAATATTTTTTCCAGATAAATGTACCATTTGATGTTCGATTAGACCACTAATCTTTGTGCAACATTTCAGATCATTCGTGCACTTCTTTTGTTTCTGAATAATTGTCAAAAATGACTAAAATGAAAAGCGTTTAAACGCTTTTCACTCAAATCAGCCTAAGAAAAGCATAAAAATACGATTTTCAATTTAGTTCAAAGTATATTTCTTAACTATCTTTGCTTATATTTCTGTTTAAAGTGCCCAAACTCATTTATGTAAGAAATTCAAATGTTCTGTTGTTTAGGCTTTTAAACCTAAGTGGAGTCCCTTTTAAGTTAAAGGAAGTTTTAGTTATACTTTTATATAAGTTTATATATTTCTGCTTTAAGATCACCTTTGCTGTTTCTTATTTTCAGATCGGTATAAAATGCCTAAACCTAAAGACCAACATCATATTGCTAAGACATGGCTATTTGTAAGTACTTATGCAATGTTTTATTTTACCCGACTTAAAACCTTTCACGGTGATTGGCGGGTGGAAATGGGGAAGGGGCGGGGACTTGAGCTACTTATGGATCTCAAAATTGATCATTGGTAAAAAAAAATAATAATAAAATAAAAAACTGCGTTTTTACGTTCTTCTATGCATGCACTCAAACTTATTTTGTGGCAGCTAAAACTCATTTACAGTGTAATCATTACATTTTCTAATAATTTTAATGAACAAAAGAAATTCAGCCTTTGTGAAGATGTTCTTTACGTTGCGCGTTCCGATGTTAAGTATATGAAATGCATACGAAATGTCACAAAACAAGAAGAAGAATAACAACAACAACAACAATAAACAAAACAAAATTGAATAAAAAGTAGTTAAAACTTGCACATTGAATGCCATTTTTCGCTGCCACATATGGAGTTAAGTGCACATTAGGATCAACTGAAAATCAATATTGAAGTAACCGATGTCGATTTGACTTCCACATGACAGTCCCACGTAGTGCTTTGAAAAATAGAAATTGTTACCATTTTCAGACTACATTTGGCTTATTTTACTCAATTGCAATGTAATCATAATTCCATTTTATGACGAAAATTTCCCATGTTTGTCTTTGTTATTTTGATGCAAGTTTTTATCTTTGCGATATTCATTTTAACTGGTTTTTTTTGATACGCTATTCGATAAAAACATATTAATATTTCTATGTATATTACGATGAGCGTTTTGAAATGTACCTCAAATAATTTGGATAATCTTCAAAGGAAATTATTTTTTACGCATTTTGCCTCAACAGAAAACTATTTGTTTACTTCTAGCTATTTTATCTGTTGTTGTTGTTTTTTTACAATATTGAAGGTCCCGCTGGCAATATGTGCAGTTTGCATCATTTATTCTTTAATGATGTATGTTTTGAACAAGTATGCTCAAAACAGTAAGTGCAATTTTTGTTTTGGTTTTTCACTTTCAATAACAACCATTTTATGCTGAAGTCGTTGTCATCATTAAACTTCATAAATGTCCATATTCTACGTTTGATTCGTGGTAGACAAACGGTCGAAAAGGTCGCCAAATTAGAAGTTCCTAGCAATGCACATGTCTCCTTTACAAGGACAAATTTGAGTGATTATGTAGTCGCTTACCTCTCTTGTATCCGATATTTAACGTGTGTCATTTAACCTTCATTGTATTCGATTGCCTGCCTTGTGTATTTTAATCTTCATTGTATTCCGTTGCCTCCCTTGTATCCGATTACCTCCTTTGTGTCTTTAAACATTCATTGTATTCGATTACCTACTTTGTATCTTTAGACCTTCATTGTATTCAATTACCTCCTTTGTATCCGATTACCTCCCTTGTGTCTTTTAACTTTCATTGTTTTCGATTACCTCCCTTGTGTCTTTAAACCTTCATTGTATCCGATTACCTCCCTTGTGTCTTTTAACCTTCATTGTATTCGATTACCTCCCTTGTGTCATTTAACCTTAATTGTATTCGATTACTTCCTTTGTATCTGATTACCTCCCTTGTGTCTTTTAGTCTTCATTGTATTCGATTACCTCCCCTGTGTCATTTAACGTTCATTGTTTTCGATTACCTCCCTTGTGTCATATAACTTTCATTGTATTCGATCACCTCCCTTGTGTCATTTAACCCTCATTGTATTCGATAACCTCCCTTGTGTCTGATTTCCTCCTTTGTGTCTTTTAACCTTCATTGTATTCGATTACCTCCCTTGTGTCATTTAACCTTCATTTTAGCCGATTATCTCCCTTGTGTCATATAACCTTCATTGTATTCGATTACCTCCCTTGTGTCATTTTACCTTTATTGTTTTCGATTACCTCCCTTGTGCCATTAAACCTTCATTGTATTCGATTACCTCCCTTGTTTCTTCTTACCTCCCTGTATCAGAGCGTCGTCCAGTGCTAGATTAGACTCCACAGCAGTCAGGGAGAAGTCGTTTAAATCAATTACTTTAACCTCTCAGTAAGAAATTACCCCAGTTATTGCTAGTCCATTAGCCCATATCATAAACTTATCCCTTATCCAAGGTCAAGTCCCTGATGATCTTAAATCTGCAAGAGTTGTTCCCCTCTATAAAAAGAACGACAAATTGTCTGTTGGTAATAACTGGCCTGTGTCCATTTTAAATGCTGTATCTAAAATCCTTGAAAAGGTGGTTTGTGACCAGGTTGAAGCTTATTTTAAGGATAAAGATCTGCTGTATAAATTTCAATCAGGTTTCAGGAGTGGCTTCTCTACTGATACTTGTCTGATTCACCTTACAGACATTATCAGGTATGAAAACGATAAAGGTAATGTTGTTGGTATGGTGCTGCTGGATTTGCAGAAAGCGTTTGACACAGTCGACCATTCCATTCTCTTATTGAAACTGCAAGCATCAGGCCTTAGTATTGACGTCCTAAATTGGTTCAAATCATATTTATCAGATAGACAGCAGCTTGTAGAAGTCTCTGGTACTTACTCTTCCAATTCCAAAATAACATGTGGTGTTCCTCAGGGCTCAATCCTTGGACCCCTTCTCTTTTTAATTTATGTAAACGATATGTCAGCTGTGGTCAAAAATAAATTGCTTTTGTATGCTGATGATTCTTGTATCCGTGTATCTGGTAAAAGTTTATCTGTTGTTGAAAAGGCATTGACAGATGATATGGAATTGGTCAGCCAATGGTTAGTGGACAATAAGTTGTCGTAAAACCGAGTCAATTTTATTTGGGTCCAGGCAAAAGCTTAGGTCACAATCTAACCTGCATATTACCTGTTCTGGTACATCCATTGAATCAACTTCATCTATCAAGTATCTTGGGATTACTATAGACCAAAATCTGTCATTTTTCGCCATGGCCGAGTCTGTTCTTAAGAAGGCCAACTCCCGGTTAAAATTTCTTTATCGCAAGAAAGAGTTTCTTACTCAGCATATCAAGAAACTTCTGGTTATGTCTCTTATTCAGTGTCACTATGATTACGCATGCTGTGTTTGGTATAATAGCTTGGCACAGTCTTTCAAAAATAAGTTACAAACTTGTCAAAACAAAATAATGAGATTTGTACTTGACTTGGATTCCAGAGACCATATTGACCCATCCCACTTTAAGTCCCTTAACTGGTTACCGGTCCACAGACGAGTTGAACAGATAATGTTGTGATACAAAATGGCCTGTCACCGGATTACATGTCTGAACACTTTATTTCGCAAAATTCCGTACATAATTATAGTACAAGACTTAGTCAAAAGGGTGGGTATTGTCTACCTAAGGTCAAAGGTCAGGGTTCTAAATCCTTTGCTTTCTCTGGTATTAAATTATGGAATGATTTACCTGTAGAGTTAACGGAGATCAACAGGTTACAAAGTTTTAAGGTTGCCATCAAAAGTCATCTTATTAATATTTTTTTACTATGCTTTTACATATTTCGGCTCAGGATTTTAAATTGTCTGCTATTTATCTTTTTTAAAATTTTAGTAATGTGTTTTAAATCCCAGCTGTAAATAGGAGTATCATTAACTCAAGATTTTGTGGGCTTAGCGCAAAACGGTTGTAACTCACGTTTTTCCACAAAATAACATTTTTAACATTTTCAATGTATTTTGTGGTTATGCATATCCTCAGTAAGTATTTTAAATGGATTCTGAAAATTAACAAGTTAAATTAATATTTGTCAAAAGGTTGTATCTCAAATTGCTCTTAATTTTCAGCGCAAAATGGTTGTATCTCAAGTTACAACCTTTTTGCGCTGAAAATTCTGATAGTGCAATGGAAGTAAATTAGCATTCTGTTTGTCTTATTTGAATCATCACATGAAAAGGAGGATATAAAGACAGTAGAAAAGATTTTTTGTTTTGATATATCTAAATAGACCTTAAATATTGGTAAAAAAAAACAACTAAATTGTGATTTTATATTATCACATATTATCTTCATGAAATATATTTAAATGTACTATTACACTATAGTTCAATCTCATAAATTAATTCCAATAAATGAAAAAGATCCACAGCCACAACAATCAGCAATTGTTTGATATCAAGTAAATGAAATAACTTTCAAATATTGAAGGACAAATGTCCATATTTCCCATTGCCCCCCCCCCCCACCTACCCCAATAACACATACAGTTTATAAAATGACAAGGTGGACAGATTTAGGCTCTTTTGGATCGAAAATTAGCGCCACATTTATATTTACAGGGCAGACAAACGTTTCCATATTTTGAAAATTAATGCAAGTACATGTAGATTTAATTCAGAATATCTTCAGTTTATGCTCAAAGTAGCAAAACTGAAATTGTTGCAGGCACAAAGTCTGTTCATGGAAGGTATGTCAAGGCCAACTAGCTCAGACCCATACCGCTTCAGATATGCTTTTATTTTTATTTCTCAAAAGCTTCAAAATTTTAGTGTTCTTATCAAGAAAGTTACTCCGAACAATCTTTTTCATCTTTTGCAATTTTGAAATAAGTACAGTTACAGTGAACTAGTATTCTTTGTGGAAGTCAATACTGCCAGTGCTTTGATTACATTTTGCTACTTTTATGACAAATTATGTAACATTTATCACCATTTTCTTCATGTTACAAGCATCTTACATGCTCTAAAACCAGAGACATAGATAACATGTTATCTATGTCTCTGCTTAAACCATTTTATTATTGTGAATGGTTTAGAAAATTACTATAGTATATCATAAAAGTATAATTAAAGATAAAAGAACGGAAGGGGATATGAGACCAAATTGAAGGGAGTGAGGTGGGGGTGTAATCTCCAACTATACAGACAAAAGACAAACTTTGAAATACAATGAGGAAAAACTGAGAAGGGAATGGACAAAGTGGCAGGAACCTAGGCCATTGTTAAAATCCCCAAACAAACCATTGAAGCAAATGACATACTTAAAAAGGAACCATAGAATGACACTGCCTTGAAACATGGAAATTTCAATAACATACCTTAAAAATGTATAATATGAAGCCTTTTAAAAGCTTCTTTCCACATACAATGTAGAATTTGCCTAAAAGAAGTCCATATTATAAACTCTATATCTCAAATATAGTAAAGACCAAATTTGAATAGGACCATGTTTAAATATTATAAAAATCCAGTTTTAATTCCGGAATTAGTTTGTTATGACAATCTATGAAGTCTTTAACCCTTGACATTTTGGAACAGAAAATGATCAGTTCTTGACACAAGTATAGATCTAGGCCAGCCTGAACACCTGTGCACTCAGTTCAGGTTCTGTACTGTGGACTGCTCAATTTTAGTAACGGTATATTGATTGATTAATTGATTGATTTGATTGACTTTTGACAGGGGTATGTTTTTTTCCAACCATATTGACCATGCACTCTTCATTTGACCCTATAGCCAGTAAATTCGGTAAACTTTTGATCTACTTTTAAATCTTTATGAATGTTTATAATACTGCACGTTTGTAACGTCGCTTTTCATTGGATAATCGTGACGTTTATATAGTTTTATATACACGGCTGCTGTCGATTCATAAAAACATCTTACTTTTTTCTCTAAAAAATAATGCTTGCTGTATTATAAATTTGTTATAAAGATTGTTGACAGGTAATATGGCCGTATATAAACGGCTGTTTGCAATATAACCCTCGCCTAGCGGCTCGGGTTATATTTACAAACAACCGTTTATATAGGGCCATATAACCTGTCAACAATCTTTAAAATTAATAATATAACCAGTTGTTAAATGATCTTAATTAAGAATTCCTCTTAGCGCAAGCAGTAAGACATTGCTTCAAGACATTATAGACATTATAAACTCGTAGATTCGAATCCTGGTTCAGCCACTTTATTTCTTTTAATTTTAAAATTGCCCTTCTCTAATAACTCGTGCAAATCATTTTTTTTTTTTTGTGTTTATACTATCTGTGTACTTTTTTATTAACTACATCTGTAGCGTGTATGCGCTAAAGCATATACATTTGCATAATGTCACCAAGAAACCATTGAAAAATATGCGTTCTAGAGAAAAACTTGCGATTGTCCAACGTCTGTATGTCTGAGTACTTACGAAAACATCTTGATAAATCAAAAGGAAACACAACACTACTTAAAAGTTATCCTAAAAGTAGATATATTAAAACAATTTCAAATGAATAATTAAGTAAAAAAAAAACAAAAACACAAGAAGTGTGACTTCATAACGTGGTGTTGGTTAGGAATCAAACCAGAGACCTTCAGATCAGTAGTCCGGCATCTATACAAATATACCTCACCTTACTGACATGTGAAGATAACAAATATATCAATATATTTGTTTGATACAAGTGTTTATTCAATGACCTTTATGAAAGTAAATGAAGATCAAGGACAATATTGTTGGACAATATTACCAACCAAAATATGCCCAGAAGTAAAAGAAAATTTTTTTTGGATATAGAATGTACAACTTCTGCAAATTTAATGTGAACTGGTCAGTGGGCTGAGGTAATGTAAAGGTATTCTAAGATTTTATGAACTTCCTAGAAGGATAAAGAACATGTAATTGATATTATAACTGAAATTGAAAGGTATAACAAGTAGAAATTGATTTATCAGCACCCATCAATTTTTAGCTGTGGTCTCACTTACTCCCGGCAGAGCCCAGGATCAACATGGTAAGATCTGGGATGATTTGGGACAATCCTGGGTAAAATTATTGTTGCGGTCACACTAACCCTTGCAGCACTACCGTAATTCCCAACTAACCAACCAGGATGCGCTCCGGACCATCCAGACAGAGCCCAGGTGAAGCTACGGTTCATGCCGGTGCTTCCCCGGTTGTTCCCTGAAGAGCCCCGGGCGATCCAGCCAGAGTCCCAGCAGACCCAGGACGATCCCGGCAGACCCCCGGTAGATTGAAAACGCGCGAAAATGATAACATTGATACATAATTTTTATTTAATATAATATCTATTTTGTTCCAGAACAGTAATTCATGATGATTTTCTGAAAAATCCTTATGCAAGACTGAAAAGAAGGGAAATGGGAAGGGTTTTAATACAAACAAGTGCAATCATCGCAAATTGTAGTGATTCTTTTGAAATGAACTGGGCTTTGCCG
The DNA here is from genome assembly GCF_026571515.1 of Ruditapes philippinarum. Classification (NCBI taxonomy): domain Eukaryota; kingdom Metazoa; phylum Mollusca; class Bivalvia; order Venerida; family Veneridae; genus Ruditapes; species Ruditapes philippinarum. Next base: position 40,651 of record NW_026859848.1, read on the forward strand.
GGGCGCTACCAGGATCAACCGTAGCTCCATCATCATCCTCCATGGCTCTGCCGGCATTCACGGGGCTTTGCCAGCATTCACCAGGGCTCTATCGTAGCTCTACTGGCTATATCATACCCCAGATCATCTCCGGTTTGTGCCGGCAGAGCTACGGTGCTTCCCAGGTGTAACCCCGGTCATTCTCGGCAGAGCTAAGGATGAAGCATGCAAAGCTTTACTTCCTGGATCATCCTGGACCACCCTGGTGATATTAAATATTTTATTCTTTCCGGGGTCGAATGCCGGATGTTCCTGGATCATCCCAAACGTTGCGGGCAGAGTTACGGATGTAACCCGATTGTTCCCCGTAGAGCCCTGGTCGTTCCCGGATCACCCCGGACATCTATCGGGGCTTTGCCGGGATGTCTGTGAGACTGTAGCTTTAAGTCAAGATTCATTATGAGGACCTTGTATTCACAGTTGTAATGGTGTCTCTGTCATATTTCCAAACAAATATTTTTCAAATGTTACAGCTTAAACTCTAAACCTGCTAATGGTGCCTCACATTTCATCATGCAACCAGTAAAGATCAGAGCCAGCGTAATTATCCTTTAAAACATTTTGAAATCTAAAAGACTTTGAATGATTTTGCTAAAATTGAAGTCCATAATATTATAATATCAATTGGGGTAAGGATTAAATGCCCAGCAGCTGAAAGGGTGGCTAAATCTTACTTTTTATTTTGAAATACATGTACATGTGTCTAAGATAGCATTTATACCATTCTATAGAATAGCATTTATAATTAACCATCAAAAAATAATTTCAGCTTATCCCTTAATATATTTTTAAATAAAGTGGTATAGGCTATATTATTCTCTATTTAGGACATTAATTCTCTTCAAACTTATTACTTATTATTCTTACTTTCATTATTTCATCATTCAAAACATGACTTGCACTTATTTTATAATCTTATTTTATAATGGCTACATATATTTTATGTGATTTAGAAGTAATGTTTTATTTTATCCAATTATTAAATCCTATAAAAAAGATATGAGTTTGAGATACTTCCATTTTGCACAAAGAAAATAATTAAATTTGCTCAAAATTTGTGCGGAAAACAGTTGTAACTTGAGATACTTCCCTTTTGCACAAAAAAATATGTAACAAATTATCAAAATTTTATTTGTAAAACGGTTGTAACTTGAACTTATTCAAATATCCTTTTTCAAAAATAATTTGCTTCTTTTTTATTATTTCGTTTCTAATTCCTTAACTAAAATGTATATATTTTCCTAATATAAAACATTTTTATTCATTAACAAAAGTTTTAAAAAGTTTTTTCATGCTCCTGTAAAATTTGCTTAAATTGAGTTACAACCGTTTTGCGCTAAGCCCGCGATTTGACTGTGATATACATTTTTATGATTTATTAGTATTTTTAAACATGATTATATTTAGGTCTGCCTCTCTATGTCATGCCGCCAATACAAAGAACCACAATGGAAATAAGAGCTTTTTTGCCCTTTTTTGTGTTATCAGCATGTCATAGTTTTCTCGTATGTGATATAGTATTTAATAATGCTCATTATTTTATCCTATGTTATATTGTCAACTTTGTATATGCTTCCTTTGCCGTAATAAATCTATCTCTCTATCTAGAGATGGTATTTTAAATTAATCAAATTGGAGATTTTTAATGAAAGCAATCTTACGGTTTTATCAGTTGAAAAATCTATTACTTTTTTTTTTCTTCCGAAGACTTAAGATTTTCATTTCACATTTAGCATTTAACCCAGATTCCGAACATTCTGACCCGTCTAGTGGAAAAGAAAGGAGAGAGAAACCTAGATACAGGCCACCACCGGAAAGTACTTCAAAGGCGGAGGAGCGCGCTCGTGAGCAAGATATGTTTGATGAGCAGTTTAGAGCAAATCAAAAAAACTTTCAAAATGTGTTCGCTAAAATGAGAAGTGATGAGATAAAAAATAGGAGAATAAAGCATTTCGAACAATTTGACAATAAAGTGCTAGAACTAGAAAATGATGAACACGTGATTTTGGCGTACAGTGACATTCCATGGCCTAGTGAAAACGCTACAGCAGACGACAAAAGTGTTCTATTTGATCATTTGGAATTACCACCACCAGAATATAAGAACTATGTTCGTCAGCAGCAGATTCGTTGGCATCCTGATAAATTTTCTCAAACATTTGGTAATCATATACGAGAAAGCGACAGAGAATTGATCATTAATAGAGTGACTATACTGTCGCAGGAAATTAATGAAATATTTAAAAAGATACAAGATTAATATAGATACAACTTTATTCAAATACCCGGTTTTTTTTCCGGTTATCTCAAATTTTAAAGAGACGAGGGTCATAAAACAGCAAATCCTATATCGCGCATGCGCATGTAGAATGTTATTGGTGGATCGGATTTAATAGCGTTAATCCACTGAGTTAATTTGGTGTTGTTACGATACTTTTATAGAGTAATGCTTATTTGAAACACCGTGTGTAACATGTCACTAGTTTCGGTTGACACGTAATCTTTAGTTTGTCCAATTACTACCTTTCTCGCCTTACTGTGTAGTTCTGTTCTGTTCTTTTTCTCACTCTGTTGATACGTGTAACATGTTTTAAATTATTCTTTTTATATGTTTCACACGTGTGAGATTATTCTTTTTATATGTTTTTACACTTGTTAGATTATTCTTTTTATATGTTTTTACACGTGTTAATTTCTTTTCATATGCTTCACACGTGTTAGGTTATTCTTTTTTATTCATTTATTACTTGTTCGATTATTCTTATGCACCACGGGTCCATTTATTCTTTTTTATAAATTATGAAAGTCCCGATTTTCTTCCTTCTTTATCTATATTGGAAATATTTGTTTATCTCGATATTTTTATTTCTATATTTTCAGTATCTCGAGTACAATTTCAGCCCCAATTTTCACACTAATATCCTTGGTTTATCTCGACTAATAGTTTTCTTTCGTCTGTTCCCTTCAGACGTGTAAAAAACACAAACTAGACGATAATTGCTCAATAGCGCGTGTCATAATGATGATTATGTTTGTAACATGTTTAGCTTTTTTTTATATAAAAGTTAATCTAGATTTAGCGTGTTGATTGACTTATGTCCAAAATGAGTGAATTGTACGTTCTTTATAAAATTCGAACACTGTATCAATTCATCATGACTTTTAATGTAAATGAAATTGTGAAAGTATATAAACGCTATCGTTGCAATATTGTTTCACAACATCACAACCAAATAAATCAGCGGTCGAACAACATCGAAAAAGACCCGATAAATAAACCGGGAGGATATCCGGATCAACCATCCTGAAAACAATGTTTTCACTATATTGGTGTATTACTGAGTAAACCTCACGATGTGTTTTTATCACAGAAACCCGTATTTCCGCTGGTAAACATCCGCTAATGTTACTTTGTTAAATATTGACTAGGCCTATGAAAACAAGACATGGGGATATCATAGTTTATTTGACATAAGGTATGCACATGTCTTTTGTAAAAATCAGTTTCTGCCTTATTCAAACCCTAATATGTTTATCTCGACATTTCGTTATCTCGATATTTTTTGGACGGTCCCGATGACTTCGAGATAACGAGAGTCGACTGTATGTTACACGTGTCTTTTGAGTTTTCTTATTAGACTTTTGCAGCTTACTCCAATGCGGACATCGGACGAAGGATTACTGATAATTTACAGGGGTTTTCTCAAAATAATAATACTGTATATAATTTAAAGTTAAAGGATAAGTAAATGATAATAAACAATCCAGTTTTCAAATTTATGATAATAGTTCAAACCAATTTCTTTCCGTCTGCAAACAAGTCCGGCACATATCATTACAGTGTAACTTAAAAATGTCTTCACACCGAGCTTAAAGCACAGTTAGACTTGAGTTGGGAAATTACATGTTGTATAATTTTACATACCTATTATTAGTCCCCTACCGGTTTACCGGAGGGGACTTTAGGTTTACCCTCCGTCCGTCTGTCCGTCTGTCCGTCAGTCCGTCCGTCTGTCCGTCCGTCAGTCCGTCCGTCCACAAAACTGGATCCCGCGATAACGCAAAAAGTACTGAAAATATTTTAATGAAACTTGATATATGGATAGATGGCAGTATGGAGATTATGCACGTCCTTTTCTTTTCTTCCTATGTTGAAAATTCTGGTTGCTATGGCAACAAATAGACTGAAAATATGGCAAATTTTACACATAACCTGGATCCCGCGATGACGCAAAAAGTACTGAAAATATTTTTATGAAACTTGATATATGGATAGATGGCAGTATGTAGATTATGCAAGTCTTTTTCTTTTCTTCCTATGTTGAAAATTCTGGTTGCTATGGCAACAAATAGACTGAAAATATGGCAAATTTTACACATAACCTGGATCCAGTGATAACACAAAAAGTACTGAAAATATGTTTATGAAACTTGACATATGGGTAGATGGCAGTATGGAAATTATGCACATCCTTTTTTATCTTCCTATGTTGAAAATTCTGGTTGCTATGGCAACAAATAGACTGAATTTCAAGATTTCTGATTCTAGTTTTTAAGTTTTTTCACTATAAGTTCTTTATTTCTTAAGGTATTTTCTTCAAACTTTAAATATAAGTTGGCATGATCAACCACATCATATGTGACAAGGTTTACAACTCTAGCACAAAGTTTATCAGAATTACCTCCCTTGAACTTAAAATTTTCATGAAAAAAACATTGTTTTTTTTAATAACTTCTTTTTCTGAATGTATCTACTTCAAACTTCATATAAATGTTTCTTATAGTCACTCAACATTTGTGAGTGTTCAATACTCTAGCAAGACTATTTCCAGAATTAAGCCCCTTTTGAACTTAGACTTTTTTTTTGAGAAATTGTTCATTTTTACTCCAACTTCTTCAATCATGATAGGATTTTAAAAATGTTATATTTTGATAACAGGGATGTTTAAAAAATAACTTTATAGAGTGTCCTTCAGTCCGTCTGTCTGTACATAAAAACTGTTTCCTGTGATCACTTTTAAAGAACTTTTTCAACAAATTTTCTTAAAGTAGGAACCTAAGTGAATGGCCAATGGCCCTTCAGAATGTTGCTTGGGCTCTTACCGGTAGGGGACTTATGGATTGCTTGCAATACTATGATAATTGCTTGTATTTATTACATTTTCGTAGCTCTTGGCCTCGTTTTCGCGACAGTTTGGCAGACGTATATCATGTAATGATCGGATACCTGTTAGGATATATCTTATCTTCTAGAATGTTTAGCTAGGGGAATCAAGTTCATCTGCTGGACCAATATTTGTCATCAATGCATACTGCTGTGCATCATTTATGTGGAAGCGACTCTCAATATGAACAATTACTCCTGTATTATCTGTACAGTACTGTACAATACGGTACTGTACAATACGGTAAGGTCCTGTACGGTAAGGTAAAGTGCGGTGCGGTGAGGTAATAATATTTATTTACTATATGCCATCAACAACTATAAACATATACATGTATATACACCGTGTATATTAAAGAAAAGAATTTTACAAACCAAGGACAAGTGAAATAATGGAAATGATTTATGTTCAATAAAATGGAAATAAATGTTGAAAATTATGTTTCGGCTATAGAAATAATAAAACTCCTGAAAAATAAATGCGATAAAATATCCAAGTATACAGTTTTATAAAAAATCAATATTATACTATAAAATAGTGACTGCTGTAAAAATCAATGAATATGTTTCGTAAAAATACATATCACTTTGAAACGATTGACCAACAACCCGGACCTGCTCCGAGAGCGGTAACTCTGCCTCTCCAAGACCGGTAACAGTGACTGCCTCTCCAAGACCGGCAACCGTGGCTGCCTCTCCGAGACCGGTAACCGTGGCTGTCTCTCCAAGACCGGTAACCGTGGCTGCCTCTCCAAGACCGGCAACCGTGGCTGCGGCTCCAAGACCGACAACCGTGGCTGCCGCTCCAAGACCGGCAACCGTGTCTGCCGTTACAAGACCGGCTACCGTGACTGCCGCTCCAAGGCCGGCAAACGTGGATCAACATGCCGGAGAGAACAACAATGGCTGGGGTAGGGGTAGAAAAAGGCCACTAGTAGCACTGATCAGAGAAAACCAGCTGGCATACAACAAGTTAATCAAAAAGAATATAATCATCTGATATATTACAATAAAACACTGGAAAGCAAGAAATAAATGTTATGTAAATAATAACGTGTTTTTCTCTTTATCACTAGAAATATTGTAATTCCCGATACGCCCATGGATAGATGAGAAAGTTAAATGTTCTGAATTTTGACTCTTCTTAGTTTACAACCATTTTGAGAAATTCCCCGCAACATTTGTTCGTTATCAGATGTCAACTGTCCGTGTCAGAGTAAGCTGCAAAAGTCTATTTGTAAGTTTATAATATTCTGATAATTACGTGTTTCCTTCTTCTTTTTGATAAGTTTGACATTCTTTCTCCTGAAACAATGCTTGTTAGAACAATTATCAATTAGAATAATTATCAATTTTTATCTTGCTTTAATTATTCATGTCTTGTAATTCATTTGTTTGTGTGTATCAATGCATGTTTTAGCCTTATTTAAATAAAGTTTGTTTTAGCCTTCTCCAAATAAAGTTTAATTTTCAACTTTGTGTGCTTAATACACGTATTTAGCTGGGTTTTTTTGTTGTTTCTTTTTTTTTTTTTGTTTCTTTTTTTTATTTTTAGGTTTGTTTGTTGTTTTTTTTTCTTGATACATAAAATCAGAGAGTATTTGTGCACTTATCAAACATCTAGATTGAGAGTAATTTGTCCACTTATGATACATATTATCAAAAGTATTTGTGCATTTATGATACACCAAGTCTGAGAGTAATTTGTATACTTGCGATGCATTAAATCTGCATTTAATCAAACAGTATTTGTGCATTTATGATACACCAAGTTATGAGTAATTTGTTCACTTATGATACATATACTCAAAAAGTATTTGTTCATTTATGATACTCCAAGTTTGAGAGTAATTTGTTTACTTGTGATGCATTTAATCAGCAAGTAATTGTGCACTAAAGAACCATCAAGTTTGAGAGTAACTTTTGTACTTATGATTCATTTAATCAGGGAGTAATGGTGCACCTATGATACTTATATCGGAGAGTAATTGCGCACTTATGATACACCAAGTTTAGGAGCAATTTGTGTTCTTATGTAATGAACAAAATGTGATAAATATATTACATAACTGTATTTTTACTCTAGAAGCCTGTTTACAGGCTCAATCTGATATAGATACAGCATATGTTGAGTTATGTCAATACATTAAAAATGAAATGTTTGTTAAGCTGCCTAGGATGAAACAAAAGACTCTTAATTCAAATAACAACAAGAGCCATGTCAACATGGCCATCCCCCGCCGTATGTGTTTGCTCATTGGAAGAATGTATATGTAGTAGAGCAGAATAATTCCATTTTAAGAGGTCTTTTGGTAATGAAAACTGATGGCTATAGTGATTACAGATTTGAAACCTATGTGAATACTGATGGCTGAAAATAACAAAGGGCAATAACTGAAAAATAATGCATGGTAGGTTATCATTCTTGTGTGCTGCATCCCTCCTCAGTAAAATCTATCCACCTATGAAGTTTCAAGTTGATACCTCAAATACTTTTTGAGAAAAAAAATTGAATTGAAAAATTAAGTATGAAAAATAATAAAGGGCAATAACTCAAAAATTATAAAAGGTAGAGTTATCATTCTTGTGCACTGCACACCTCCTGAGTGAGATCTATGCACCTATGAAGTTTCATAATGATATCTCAAAGGCATTTTGAGTTATGCTCTGGACAAAACTTAATTTTGAAAAATAAAAAAGGGCAATAACTAAACAATTATGCAGGGTAGAGTTATCGTTCTTGTGCACTGCACTCTTCCTCTATGAGATTCATCCACCTATGAAGTTTCAAGTTGATACCTCAAATACTTTTTGAGATAAGCTCCGGACAAAAACATAGTATGAAAAAGAACAAAGGGCAATAACTCAAAAATTGTACAGGGAAGAGTTATCATTCTTGTGCACAGCATTCCTCCTCAATAAAATCTATCCACCTATGACATTTCATGTTGACATCTCAAACACTTTTGAGTTATGCTCAACTCGGGTGAAAAATTAGGTATGAAAAATAATTAAGGGCAATAACTCAAAAATTATGAAAGGTAGAGTTATCATTCTTGTGCACTGCACACCTCCTGAGTGAGATATATGCACCTATGAAGTTTCATGTTGATATCTCATAGGCTTTTGGAGTTATGCTCTGGACAAAAATCAATTTTGAAAAATAACAAAGGGCAATAACTCAAAAATTATGCAGGGTAGAGTTATCATTCTTGTGCACTGCACTCCTCCTCAATAAGGTCATTCCACCTATGAAGTTTCAAGTTGATAACTCAAATACTTTTAGAGATATGCTCCGGACAAAAATGTCGGACGGAAGGACGGACGGAAGGTCGGACGGACGGAGACTATTTCTATTTCCCCCGCCGCCTTTTCGGCGGGGGATAATAAAGGTAGAAAATGCTATAAACCATGGTGGTCTGATGACCTTACTGCTAATTGGAATAATGTATGTTATGCTGAACATGCTGAAAGACTGTATTGTAAATGCACCAAATGTCCAAAATAAGAAACGTCTGAGACAGACCTACTGCCAGGAAAGGAAGAATTTTAGTAGGGCTGTACAGAAGGCTAAAAGGTATTTTTGGTACAATTTACAAAACAGTCTTTTAAATGAGGTTGGAAAAGACCCGCAGGAAAAATATTGGGAGAGTTGGTGTTGTTTCTCATAAATCCAAAACTATTCCTATGCAAATTGTAAATGATGATGGAGATTTAGTATTCGATATTCCATCTGTACTTGATAAATGGAAAACATCTTTTGAGAATTTTTATAATGTTAATAATAATATAAGAAACAATCTTGTACAGGTAGACCGGGCTGATGATACACCTCCTGGACAAAACACATGTTTAGAATTTGAAAGGGAGATTGATGTTTTAGAAGTCAGGAATGCTATTAAGCGGGCCAAAAATAACAAGGCTAGTGGGATAGATGCCTTGCCGTATGAGGTATTTAGAAATGACGCCTCAGTCTCTTGTCTCCAAATTCTTTTTAATATTTGTTATTCCAAAGGTATGGTTCCTTCTGATTGGGAAAAGTGTATCATCAACCCGATCCCAAAGTCCAATACTCAGGATAGGAAAGACCCTATGTCATACAGGGGTATTGCAATAGCCAATACAATGTACAAACTGTATTGTATTATTCTCAACCAACGTTTGTCAACATGGGCAGAGTCGAATGCCAAGCTTGACGATGAACAAAATGGTTTTCGGAAACGTCGTAGTACAATTGACCAATTGTCAACCTTGACCAATATTGTTGAAACACGTTTGAAATCCAAGCAATCAACATTTGAAGCATACATAGATTTTAGCAAGGCATACGACTCCGTCAATAGGGACATTCTGTGGAAGAAATTAGCTATTGTTGGTGTTAATGGTAAAATTTTCTTAGCTGTAACATCTATTTATTCTAATGTAACAGCTTGTGTACGGGTAAACACTTTGCATACAAACTGGTTTAAAGTAAATAACGGCCTTCGTCAGGGCTGTGGCTTGTCACCAATTCTTTTCAATTTCTATGTTAACGATCTTGCTGTGAGACTAAAGGCATTAGGCTTAGGTGTTGACATTGGAAACGAAGAAAAGTTGTGTGTACTTCTTTATGCTGATGACATTGTTTTCATTGCTGAGGAAGATTTTCAAAGTATGTTAGATGCTCTGTATGAATGGTCACGCGCCTCTTATATAAAATTAATGCGACAAAGAGCAATGTAATGCATTTTAGACCAAATCATGTAAATATGACCAATTTTGTCTTTAAATGTGGACCAGATAATCTTGAATGTGTTCCAAAATATGTATATTTAGGTTTAACACTTCTAGAGAATTTAGACTACTCTGTCACAGCAAAGTTTCTTGCTCAGTCAGCCAGCCGAGCTTTAGGTCTCTTAATAGCTAAATACAAGTCTCTAGGGGGAATGCCTTACAATGTCTTTACTAAGTTATTTGACTCGTTGGTTTGGTCTGTGGTAGCATAAGGAGCAGCTGTATGGGGAAACAAATCGTTTTCCTGAATTGACTCAATTCAACACCGTGCTATGTGTCTTTTCTTAGGGGAATCCCGTTTCTCTCCGTCAGCAGCCCTGATAGGCGATATGTAGACAGATGATAAGTGTTTCTAATTTTTGGCACAGACAATGTATGATGCCTAGGTCTAGAACAAAATACAAAGTTTTTATGTATGCTAATTCAGATGGTAGTACAAGATGTAAAAACTGGTGTTTCAGAACAAAACAAATTTTTAATGATCTTGAATGTACAGAATTTTGTAATATTGATAATATGGTATTAACAAAAGGTATGTTAGAAAAAGTTCAATCTAGAACAATGCAAAGTTTTATTGCAAAGTGGAATGTTAATTTTACATCTGAAAGAAGTAGGAGCGGGGTCGGTGGCAACAAACTGCGCACATATAGACAGTTTAAGACAACTTTTGGAACTGAGGAATATTGCAAAATCATACTTCCGCGTTGCCACAGGTCCGCTTTTGCTAAGTTCAGATGTGGAACTGCACCACTAAGAATAGAGACAGGTAGATATGAACGCCTACCAGTAAATGAAAGGCTTTGTCATTTTGTAATGACAAGGTAGAAATAATTTCATACTGTAATGGAATGTTTTATGTATGAAGATATTCGTGTAGATCTATTTGAAAAAGTGAGTGTCAAAAACCCGCAATTTTTCACAATGACAACTATGGAGAAGTTTACTTTTATATTCTCAAACACGAGTTGTGTACGGTATATTGCCAAAACCTGCTTTGACATACTTAAGAGAAGGGTAACTTTCCTTTACATATAAGAACATACAAATTGCTCTCTTTTTCCTTTTTCTGATGTGTTTTTTTTATATGTTTTTATTTTAATTTAAAATATGTACATTGTATATAAAAGAATAATTGGTAAATGTTTTTACTGAAATGAAGGTTTTAAGATGAATACTCACATTGTTATCAATTTTTCAAAAGTGAATAATGTTTTATAGTGTATATAGTCCTTGGACAGTATAACAATTTATAAAAAAAACAGTCTTAGTAAACTTTATTTGGCAGGATATCGTTTTAAAAATGTCATTAATTGACTTTAGTTTTAATGGCCATATTTATTACATATTGGACAAATATATGTTGCTTCTGTATAAAACATCCATTGATTAAGCCAATATATTGTATGGATAAAATAGATCTTCATGTAAATAATGTTGAAAAAAACAAATCGTTGATATACTGAAGTTAGTAATATTTTGAGATTGTAAAGTATCAAGTGTAATAAATGACATAGTTTCCAAGGTTATATAATTTATAATGGTCAATTTGTCTTCTTACCATATTATAAGAAGAAGGCTTCTATTGGAAAAACATGCAATAGTTTGAATATATTGAGGTCATATTTTGTTTTAAATACAACAACCTTTTAATGAATGATAATGATTATATGAAACGTGTGTAGCTAGGGGGAAAACCCCTCAGTCCATAAAGCAGTAAACTGCTGTGATATGGTCTGTGAAGTTGTCTCTCTTAGAGGTAAAACAAATACTCTCTTGTAATTCTTTTAGAATGGCTTTTCATGTATTTTATGTTTGTGTTTTACGTTTTATATGTAATTTTATGTATACGTGTAAAGATGAGACTGAAATAAAGAAATACTATCTTATGATACATAAAATCAGAGAGTATCTGTGCACTTATGAAACATCTAGATTGAAGTGCATTTAATTTGTATACCATAATATATTTAATCCGGGAGTATCAAACAAAGTATTTGTGGATTTTGATACACCAAGTTTGAGATTAACTTTTGTACTTACGAGTATACTTAATAAATGTCATTCTTCTTTAAATAGAATTTGATTTAATCACTTTGAAGTTGAACATTCCTTTCAAAAACATTTAGCTACACATCTTAAAGTAACAATTCAAAAGCAGAAAAGCAACTAATGAAATAGAAATCAATCAACGTGTCCAATAATGACCAAATAGTTTACATGAACTTGTTAAATTAAAATTCGAATCATTGGTAATTGGAATAGTATTATCCGTCTTTTATAGCGTTTAATACTTTCTTTGTTTGCGGGAAAACCCAATATCGGTAAAATGATCAGTTATTTTTACCGGTATTTAATTAAACGTATCAAACGTATTGGAAAATTTAAATCAATTTGTAAGTAGTAAACGATGCATTGTTTTAAAGCGTTTACATGCTGCGATAGAAACACATCTGCCAGAATTATTCCCGCTAGTTTCGATTTCGTCGACTCAGCAATAATTCATAAAAAAATTGTAATTTGTCCGTAGGTGTCAAACAATAATTGGAGTACAGCACAAAATTCTTTCATTCAAACATGAACAATGACAGAAGCTACAACTTTAAATTGGTTGGTGATTAGCACCTGAAATAAAACAAAAAATAAACGTGGTAAATGGTATAAGTATTAAACCACAATATCAATTGATACTGGTACTGATCTTTGAACAAAAGAAAGCTAACAGATTCGTTACACAGGTATTCACAGTAAAATAAGTCATTAACTTCTTAAAAAGCATTTAATGTAATAAATAAACCATTAAATAACGTCAAGAATGCACACAGAGTTCCATGTGTCTGCCTTTTAGGTTTTGCCGGCGCTCAAAGAATTAAGGATATCTAATCGATTAAATTGTTCAGAAGTTTAATCAATGGCATCGTTCACAGACAGATTATTCTAATTCATTAAACAAGCACTTGGTAATTCGTAATTGCCATTAAAGTGAACTATCAGTTTGTGATATCTAATAGGCTTCAGAGATCAAAGTAGCTATCATACTTAAAGTAAAGTTTACAATAGAAAGGCACATGTGTATAATTGAATTTAGTTTGAAGTTTTCATTGCTAATGAAGAATTAAAATAGAGAAAACAAAAACAGAATTCCTAGAGGAAGCCAAACACGGCAAAATTAAAAATGTGGCAGTTGAGCCTGTTCGTGGCCTTTAGATTTAATTGCAAGAGCTTGGCACCAAGGAGATGATTTGAAATTAAGAAAAAACAAATATGCCCACAATATACCATTTTGTCATGTCATATTTACCTTTAGTTTTGAAAAGAAAAAAGACATATGGCTTATGTAATTTATGAAACATATTTGGCCTTTTATGGAGGTTTTCTTCTCATGAAATAATAATAGATTAGAATTTTAAAAAAGCCAACGTTACAACCTAACTTGAATTAGTCAGACTATGTCGTGTGCTTATCATACTTATATTTATCCTTAATGCTTAATATTTTATGTAATACTATATACTGCATTATTGAATAATGCCTGATATACTATAAACTATAAGCAACAAAGTAAATTGATTGTCAGCATTACGAACATTAATGTGATCATTACACTATTTAGACTGGATAAATCAAGTGCGGCTCTTGTTTTGGTTACGAAATACTAAATTTCCACTTAAATGGTTATCGAAATCTACTTCTAAGATCATTCACTATCCTGGAAGGATTCAAGTAGATTCACTTTTATCGCAAGTCTCATCATGTTTTACAATGTATGTCATCAATAGCAAATACTATACAGTTGTTCTAATATAAACAAAGGTGCACTTACTATGAATGGGAACTGATCAATCCAGCATCAAGTAAATTTCACACTTCATTACAACATTTACCGGGCAAACTCTAATATCAGATATTGGAAAACTGTCTGTTTGAATTGACGGAAAACGCAAATGTCACGTGGTAAGTGACACGGTTCAGTGACAATAATGTCTTTGTCGAAGATGATTGGTTCGTATTGAAACAAAAGTCTTTATTTAGATTCTCGGCTCTGAATATCATTGGCTTGATATTCATAATCAAATAAATAACATATGCTTGACGATTATTGACTTCTCTGATTATGAGATATAAAGTCTATCATTAAAGCTGGTCTATAAGCAATTAAGCAATGTTTTTTTTGGTCTGGTGCACAAAATTATTGCGATCATTAAATTAATGTAATATGAATATCAAACGCATTCGTGTTTGCGTTGTCCTTATTTCTTTGAACTGGGTCTTATATCTGATTTCTTTGAATTAGGTCTGATGGCTGATTTCTTCGAATTGGATCTAATGTATGATTTCTTTGAATTTGATCTTATGTCTGATTGCGTTGAATTGGGTGTGGTATCTTTGAATTGTGCCGTTTTTACTGTAAAAATGCAGTAAATGAGAAGCAGATAATTGGCATATTTTGTCAATAGCATTGATAAATGCTGCAAGCTTATCTACACTCATTTAATATTAACTTAGTTCATATATTTGTATGCAAACCCTGAAAACGTTCATATGGAAACTATTGCATACCCATAATTTTGAAAGTATGCAATGCCGATCAAATTTTAATCTAAAACTATAATTAAGGATTAGGCCTCTGGCTTGTTTATAAAAGACACGAATAACGCATTTATCTTACAGTGCAATCCGAAAATGTGAATAACTTTATAAAACAATCATTATAGTCAAAAATTCCTTAAAATGAATAAACTCTGTTAAATGAAGATTATTTGGGACTCTTAATGATATATTCAATTTAAAGTAGCATAATAAAAAACAATATATTATCTGTTGATAAAAGCAGTATATCCATTATGCAAATACGCTGTACTTAAAATATAAAGGTCGTGTGTACTCGTTAGTCTAAACTACCAATTACCTTGCTATGTTATAAAAATCAATTTCCGTGTCCTATTGATAAGATCTCTTTCTTTCCAAACGTCTGCTATATGATTCCATTAAACATGTTTTAAGCACGAATACAGGTCTTCCAGCGTTTCTATTAAAAAAACGGTCAAAGAACGTTGTTGACACTTGTGTCAACAATCACAACACGGCAAGAATGAACACTTGCAACGAATAGCTACCCATATCTTATAAATTAAGCAAACAAGAAACAAAGTAAAAAGTATTGATAGAAATGTTTTGCACTGTTTTCTGATCAGACATATTGATTTTTTGTATAGTAATAGGAAGAATGGCTAGCATACAAAGATACAATGATGTCATGACATGTCAAAAAAGAAGTTGACACGAATTTACGCCACATGACGAAAGCTATTGGTGCATATATGTCGAGTGAAAGGTTAAATGAAGTGAGGGTTGCATGTTTATCTCCCTCTACCTATATTTCCCTCTACCTAGCAGTGCTGTTAACATATCTGCAGACATTAAAATAGATTTAAAGCTGCATGCTGCATACAAAAATGTACTGAAATTCTGTGAAAAGAAAATCATGATAAAAGTAATATAATTTCCTTGTTATGTGCGATAATTACCGATTTTGCAGTATTTTTCACCATTTTTTCGCCTATAATGCATGTCTTCACCTCTAAAATTTAATAACGGCAATTGCAATTAAAGAACATGAAAAATAAGATTAGATATGCAACAGTTATCTTGTTATTAAGTTAAACAATTATGCGAACCATCAAATGATACTGCACGTAAAAATTAATATATGATGTGCAGCAATTATCGTGTTATGCTTGTTAAATTATGCGAACAATTAAAACACTTGCACGTTTGTTAGGTCGCTTTATTGGATAACTATGACTTTCATATAAACTATATACACGCCTTCTGTGCAATCAACGTTTTCCTCTAAAAATTAGTTATATACCCGTATTAAATAGTGGTTTGCAATATAATCCTCGCCTAGTGGCTCGCGTTATATATACAAACAACCGGTTATATAGGGTCGTATAACATATCATGATTCTTAAATCACTAATAATTTACGGGAATCCGATTGGCCATTTCTTGAAAGTTTGAATGTTTTGTAGATTAAACGTATATGGATGCATTAAGCACATACATGTACAAGTATATAAATTCATGATATCCTTATTTTTATCAAGTTATTATAAATAACTAATGAAATAATGAAATGTAAGTAACTGGTTAAAAGATATTTTATCACATAAAACACGGTGCAGCAGTGTAACAGAGGAAAGTAATACAACTTTAATACACAAACTGGGCTAAGTGATTATACTCACTGACTCCTGATCAAACCAATCTTAAAGCGAATATCTTGCATTTTCTACTGCCTCTGGAGATCTATTTCTATATATCAACGCTTTCATGACAAATATTAACTTCAATCAAGGGATTTCAAACCTGTTCAATAGAAGATATGTTATTTACTAGTATATCCATTGCTCAATCAAATCCAAAGCGAGTGTTGTCATGTTAACACTTATCATACTTATCGTACCAGTATTTTCCACCAATAATATACAAAATAAACATTGAAAGCAACAGCGGCTTACAGAAGGCTCATATACATATATCACATTGCTTATGTTGTGACGTCACAAATCTAGACGTGACAATTATACGTATTTTTTAATATTTTCAAGCTGATATATGTCAGTTATTTTTCGGGTCATTGATTCCAGCACCTTAGTGTTGAAGACTGAATACCGTTTTAGCCGGTGCTAGGGGCGTAAGAGATGTTGCACTTTTACAAGATTTCTAGGAAGGAGTCGGAATCTGAATGTTATATTGTTCTTTTCATTGCTTCCTTTCTAGATATCTTCATGCTACGATTGAAATATTGCGTGTTTTAATTTAATTTAATAAAAACTCAATTAAATAAAGACACAAGTTAAAAACGTGTATTGAAAGAGCACGAGGGAATCTATATTACTTTATAACGTATTTTTAACTAAATTAATTACTTCATATCTAATTATCATTTAGTCTTGTTAATAATATTCATTTTTGCATTTTAAAGGCTTACTTAGTTTATGTGATAAGAGAACTCTTACATTAGTGTCTTTCCATATTTAATTTATTAAACTCTTTGAAGAAAATTAAGAAAATACTCGGCCCATTCTCTTGCTTTATCACTTTAATTAAACTCTTTTAATAATTTTAATCAGAAGAAAAGACCCACTCGGTGAAGATATTTTGTAAATGAGCATAATTTGGTATGGATCATATAAAAAGTTCAATAAAGGGGAAATAAAAGACGCAAACATCATGTACTTATAAATTCGAAACTTTGGTGATTATTGCATCCATTAACACATCGTAGCTTTTATAGCAATTCGAAATTGTTCCTAGATGCTTTTTTTACAAAAAACATTTAAATTTTAAAAAAAAATTTCTGATAACATTTAGAACGTATTTCTATTGTCAAATTATTCACATTTATTTAAGAAATAATATATCCCAAAATGTGACTTTATTGCTCACGAGGGCGCAGCCCGAGTGATATAATGATGCGCATCCGAACGACAAACAGTGATGTTATCAAGCAATAAAACACCGATTTGGATATATTATTTCGATTCTCAACAAATAAATGCTGTCGTACATGATAATTAGCTAAATTGCGCCTGATTTGTTTCCGTACTTATTGTCAGCGCGTCACATGTTTAGTGGTTTCGTCACGTGTATAATAATTATGTCACGTGTCAAAATATAGAATGTCAAACAGTAATTTTATAACATAATAACACACACTTTTGGTGCTTCTATGTTCAATAGGGAAAATGCGGGTCGTGTTTGAATAATAATAATACATGATACCATGTTCGAAAATAAGTACATGAACATGTATTTGGTAAACAAACATAGAAAACACTACCATATGAGTAGACAAATGAGATATTGTATTGTGTTCTTATATTGTTAATGTGGTTGATATGAAAGTAAAAATATTATAGAGGTTTCACGATGCCTACCAGAAGCTTCTAATCCAGTCGCTTCCGTTAGGACACAATAAATATTGGATAACTCTAATTAAAAAATATTTATGTCACACCACGCATCGATATGATTAAAAAGTCTATGTCACAACAGGCATCCAATATGCTCGACAGATTCATTGTTCTTGTTATAGCCTTTAGGGTTTAATTATAACTGTGTGATCATATTGATTAAAGATATTAAATCTACTAATCGACATGATACTTTATATGGCAACGTCAACGTTCCAGACAAGAACATTTAGAAAAAAAATCTCCGACAATACTTTCATTGCGGTTATGTGTTACAAGATTCAGTTACTAAGGTGTCATTTGTCTATTTTGAATCAATATCACGGCTCATTGAAGATTCCATGATAATCGCCATATGGACATAAAGCTGAAGTTTCTAAAATTCCAAATATCACCATTTATATTTTTAAAATATTGAATTCTGTTTAAGTTGGTGCTTGGGGCGTAGACGGAAACTTGCACTTCCCAGTTCCATCCTTGAACATTTTTCGGAAACTATTTTTTAAATGTATAAGCATAAGAAAACCATGAAACAACGATTGTCTACGTTTTAAAGGAAGAACCAGAACAGAGAGCAATACTGTTTTTACTATAATAATATGACAAAAATATACTAAACCTGACCTAAAAATATTATATACATAATTAATGCAATGGGTAATACATTTAATTAATCTATTGACAAAAAATGAAATAGAGACGCACAGGATGATGACTACATTAAAATCTGATATCCCAAGAATATTCTTAAATCATACCCATCTGATTAGTTCTTGCGGGTTATGACATGAACATTTATTAATTAAAAGATTTTTTTATCGCTCTATCGGAAGAGACGTGGTTAGTAGCTTCTGGTTAAAAATTGTGACACTCTTATATTTTTACTTGCGTATCTAACATATTTCAAACAGAAGTACACAAATATAATGAAATTTTGGCGTTAAAAATGTTATCTTTATATCTTTCTGATTCCGAATTTTGTTTATTAACTGTCATATCAGTTTCAAAACATATACTACATGTTGATATAATTTTACAAAATTAATATTACTTTATGTACTTTATAACCTCAGATCCCCTTCCAAAATTCCATTTGCTTTAGTTCCGCCAATTGTTCTCTCGTTTTGAGAAAACGCATTCTTTTATTGGGGGACCATACGCCGCTTTTCATTGAATGGTACTACTGTGTCACATTGAAGGTTTCATGATACCCGCCGTATGAATACTTCTGTGGATGATTCTTAATTCAAAATTTCACCATTTTCGTGTTTAAATGTTGAATTCTGCTAAAGCCGGTGCTAGAGGTGTGGACGGTAACTGGCACTTTCCATGACCGTCCATAAACAGGCTCAATCAAACCGAGCCTGCAACATTTTCAATTTTGCCATGTTGGACTTTCTTAAGAGATTCTGTTTTTCTCTATTTTGTGTAATATCTTAAAACAAGATAATGAGATAATGAGAAATGTTGCTGGAATAAAAGCAAAGCAAAGACACTTTTGTCTTTATAAATGCAATCCAAAGTGTGATTAGAAATAAAAAGAATGGACATAATGATTATAATTATGATGACTAAGCGAAGGTCAACATAAAGTGATTTTATTTTGAAGGAGTGTAAAGACATTGTTCGGTAACAATTTGCCTGAAGGTAAAAAAAAACAACAAAAACTTACAGGTCAAAGTCTCTAAACAGACCCTGCCATAGTAATGCCAAAAAAGTCGTTAAGTTACTGACGCGGAAATGTTTGCGAATTTCGCGAATTGACGAAAATCGCTAAAATTTCGTCTAGCGTAAATATCAACCACCATATCATTAAAGTCTACCCTTTTTACGATTCGCTAATATTTCCTCACACAAAACGGCTGGAATTTTAAATTTGCTAACTTTTCGATAAGCGGAAATATTCGCGTATACAGTATTTGCATGGCATCCGTTATTCTTTGTCGTCCTTAATGTGGGATACACCAATTGCAAATTAATGTCGTATAACTTAAAAATCCTCAATGTGGCCACATCGTGAAGACGTAACTGATGAACTGGAATCTTTCAATACAATATCATATCTGGATATCCTCCTAATCAAAGGCATTAATTAAGGTGATTCAAAGATTAAAGCTGAGGGAAATATCCGTCTCCCGTTGCGCTTTGACATCTCTTATATGTTACATCCGGTTTATGTGTATTTTGCATCCTTATTAACGTCCTGCCTTGAAAGGCATAGCACATTAATCTATTTCATCTATCATTAATTGAGGTTTAATATAATTAATGCTTTTTAACTGATAATTCAATATTGATCTAGAAATGGAATCGATTTTGAATAGAAAAATAGCAAACTGAAAAAAAGCACTTGTTTGATGGCTGATTTGTGCCATTCGTGTTTTCGCCCCGCGATCCCGCCAAGCGTAAAGTCGAGAATTAACCAGTTAAAATGGCGGTGCGCGGAACGAAAACACGCTTATAAGCGGGGGGCGCGGGGCGAAGTTATATAAATAAAACTTCGCCCCGCGTCCCCGCTTAGTAGCGTGTATTCGCTCCGCGCCACCGCCATTTTCACTTATAATTCTCGACTTTTCGCTTGGCTTCCAACTTTCACAGTCTTTGAATGTTTTCAGAAGTTCTTGGAAACACTTAATTAGGCGTTGTTTATTTCGCTTCTCTGCGAGCAAATGGGGTACCCGCCTCGCGCAAGCACGAATACTTATTTATAATATGCCAGTTCCGCAAGCTGTCAACTTTACTGATTATCGTGCATTCCGCTCTACTATAACAGCAGCAAAGTTTGCCTTGGTAACTGAGTTTGCAGGCCTACTTGAACGTAAGTCATCTTTGACATGTTAAAGCTTTGACCAACTTAAGGTAGTCTTACTGTATTGCTTTCACGCCAATAAATTCTAACAAATTCGGCCAATGTCGTAATAGATAGGTCTTTTCCGGGATGTCCTTTATCACAATTTTCGGTATTTCAAAAATCTAACCATTTATATCCTGGATTTAGTACAAATCGATAAGGAATGAGTGTTATACAACATTATCATTTAAATTTATATTACTGCACTGAAAAAGAATGGTACAACGCTTTCCGTGTGCCTAATCAATGGCGAGTTTTAATTTCAAAAACGGAAGTAAGAAACAGATTCTGATTTAAAGGAAAAAACAACATAAAACCAACACTTTGTAACAGCATCTCATTACAAGAATCGTAACAAATATAGTACTCCTAGAAATATCCCTGTTTTTTTTTTTTTGATAGCTATAAATGAGACTTCAAACATGTTTTTTGTGAACACGCTTGTTCTGACTTTTAAACATAATGTTTCATTTCACCACTTACCAGAGCATACACTATATTTCCGACGGTTCCTAATATTTATGTGTCCTGATTATTTATAAAAGCGTTGTTTATTTTAATTACAACATTGATTTATCTTGCCAGTAAATTTTCAAGCTCTGATTAAATAAACATCCGGAAGACAGAATTCGTAACTTTGAATATTTGTGTAAACATGAAATTGAAATACTCTATATCAGTTGCTGATCCAGATTAGTTTTGAATAATTGTTATGCTTTACACGAGTTTTATGTAAAACAAAAAATGAAGTAATTAAAGAAGAAACTCAAATAGAAATTGTAAAGCTTTAAAATGGCAAAACAACTTTGTTACATTTAATGAATACTTTACAAGTTACTGTGCATTTACAGTATGAAGTACTTTTGTTTCATTTATATACTCATGCTAATGTTGGATATTAATAATACTTAAAGCAAATGACAAGAACTATTTTGAGACTGCTTTGTTGAAGTTAAGTATATAGTGCCCTCACTGCATATTGTTGTTTGTTTTTATCATGTATACTAGTCGTACAAGTTGCTGACCGATAAATAGAGGATATTAAATGAGTGTAGTTTAATACTAAATTTATTGAACGAGTTGAACAAAATCATATATAAATCATATTATGCGAGCCTCTGGCGAGCATAATATTGTTTTATTCAACTCGTTCAATAAATTTAGTATTGAATCTACACAAATAAAATATTCTTTTTATCACATATATAAAATAAGAACAGTAAACTGTAAAGAGTTATTTTTCAATGGCGCGTTTATAGTGTAACGCTAACATAAGCGCGCTCTAACGCTATGTTTCTATATAGCGCAAATAACGTCACGTCAAAGTGTTATTACACTAGTGTAATATCGTTTTTTTAAAATGGCTTTATTACACTCCTGTGCCGCGGTTTATGTGATAAAGATAAATATGACTCGAGGCGAGCCGAGGGCTATATTTATGTAAGCAAGGCTATATTCAAACAAAAATTGTTTAGTTAATTCATAATAAAGCAAATTGACAAGTCATAAGAAAATGTAGCACGTTGCGCAAAGGGCGCACGTAAAAGATGACGTCAGGTGTTTAACCGCTTTGCGAAGGCTGATGAATATAAAGTAATTTATACAGTCATTAAAGTGGGAAAACTTGTAGAAACACATTGTTATATTGGCCTATCTGCGCGCTATCGACTACAAAATGTTTAAGCCAATTAGAATTCAAGAAATTCATTTGCATTATGATAATAGTTCGTATTTGTATATGGCCGATATTGGCGTCATGTGCATGTGGCAGATATATATATATAAAAGGTTACCCCGTACTTCACTTCGGGGTAATTGATTCCAGCACTTTTATGTGTTGAAACTGCGTACTGCTCAATTCGATGCTGGGGAAGGGATGTTGCACATTTTCATTCTCCCTCATGTACAGGCTCAATCAAACCCAGTTTGCAATTTTCATCTACTTTTTATTTTTTGAGATTAATTCTTACAAGGGATCAACCTATTCCAGATTTTTTTCGTTTCAATCATTATAAATATCATTGTCACCATTTGTAGCCAATATTTACACTGATGACTTACAAACAAATCAGTGTGATTAAAATCATGCATATAAGCTTTTTTTCTAGCTCGAACTTGTTGGAAAGGTAGGTATCTTTTTACAGCTTAACGAGTTCGTTTAGTGATATATATTTTTGTGTCGCACTTAAAATCACACTGACAATTTTTAAATGTCATATGACGAATATCAAGCTATTCGAGTGTCTCTCCGTAAATAATTTCAGGCAGGTTCCTGGGTACACGTGGAAACATGGGTCCACTGATACGCTAGCCAGATAGTTTCCTTATCTGAAAGACTTCAATGTCCCGGGCGGGATTGCAACACACACTAGTTAAATTAAGTGATTTTAAAAGGCAAAAACATTGAAAATAATTGAAACGACGCGAACAAGATAAAAACGATCCAAATATGTTTATTTTCTTATTTCAATTGAATTTATCTACATGCTTCTTCACATTTTTTCTTGGTTGTATAGGTCCCACTCTTGTTTTTGTAACAACCAGTAGTCTCGTAACACCTCCCTTTATTTGGATGATATGTCCAAACGGTTGCAATGTAGCCGCTCTTGCAAGGGGAATAAGGAGACACATGTTCACATTCTGTTGAAAATAGATATTTATAATTTACACCTTAAAGTGACATGTAATAGCGAATGCATCTTCCAAAATATAAATTCACTTAATAAAATAAAACATATTCAGGAAGAATTTACTAGATTTCAAACAAATTTATGAAATAAAAATATTTTACGCATAATGTCACTTCAACTGCCATGCAATCTCGTTAAGCTTTATTATTTCAATTACTAGTATTTATACATTTTCTTAATTAAACACGTACACTTCAATTAAAAATAACATGTTTATACGTTTTTTAAATTAATCACGTGCATATTTCTACTGTTATATCGCTTTCAATTCACATATTTTCAGGTCATTATAAAAAGCTCAAACATTCGATCATAAAAATTATTAAGAAGTTAGTAAGCTTTACAGGGGGTGCCAAATATTCTTTTCTTTTGATTTTGTCAAATATATTGACTTACGAGCAAAGATGATTGACACCAAAGCAAGAAGAATTAGCCCAATTTTCAGCATTGTGGACACTTGGCTTCTAAATGACAAAGTTGTAAGAGTATCTAAAATTAAAGCACAAGTATTTTTAATTTGCATGCTTACAATGTTACAACTTTTTTAAACACACTATTTGTAAAACATTTTACACGATCAAAAACAATTTTTTCTGAAGATAATTCAATACCAAAATTTTAATATCTAAGCTGTAATTTCCAAATATTTAGTCTATTTTTTAACCAAGCCTAGACATATATTTTGATTAAATATTAATACAGTCTTCCTGCTGTTCTATATTTGCCACTTATATGTATAAATTCTATAAATCACAGTGTCAAACAAATATGAAACTATGCTCGGCAATTGTCAGTATAAACGATACATTATGCTCTTATTATGATGATAAAAAGCGGTTTACCGCGTGTACGGTAGCATTTTCCATTACCGTCCACGAACAGGCTCAATCAAGTCGAACCTGCACAATTCTCAATCTTGTTTTGTGCGTTCTTTAAGGATTTTATTTTTCTCAATTTTACCTGCACATTGTGCTTATTATAAAAAGAAATAACCTAAAGTAACAATAAAAAATGAGGTACTTACTAACTCACTGTCTGGCAGAAATGACGATAATGACATAATACGTTTAAAAATTGTTACTATATACATATTATATATGCATTTAGTCTGATGCAAATGTTACCATATCATTAAAATCTTCAAACGTTTTTTTATGTGAGTGATTGTAGTAACAAAATGCGACATTTTATCATAGTTCATTGTAAATTGGGCCTAGCAGGTATTTTTCCCCATCTAATTTGTTATATTATTAATTTAGGAAGGATTTTTTTTCAATTATCAGATATCAACCGCCATGCTAAGTCGGTGATAAAGTAAATCTAGACTGGAAAGTGTCTATAAGAAATAAATACATTTATAAATTCATTTTATGTAAAATAAACTTGTTTAAAAGTGTAAAGCTTATACATGTATAAAATGTAAGAAACGAATCAATATGCTTAGTTTTTTTACTTAGAACTTTTATATAATTTCCAATATAATACATAATCAATTAATAATGAAAACGTATAATTTAAAATATGATATATTTAGGTTTATTTAAGATGTACATGATAAATTTAAGAAAACGTATGACTATGATTAGTTAAATTTAAGATGTAAATTACCTTTTGTGAAAATATCTTTTACTTTGTGGCATCTATGTGATATTTTCATGACATTGCAATTGTATCTTTTTTTTTATTAGCGATGCATTTTGTTCAGACATAGAAATGTGTTGATGTGATTTGCACATTTTTGGGATATTTATTTTTATACGATAATGGTGTTATTTTTTGTTGTTGAAGATTCCATGGTTACAGAAATTAGAATTCTGTTTTGTTATTTCCCTTTGAGATAATTTATTGATTCACTCATTAGTGGTGTTTTTTTTAAATATTATTTAAAAAGTTTTTTATTAAACATTTCAATAATTACATGAAATCATAATCAATGCAGATTGAATGAAGGTAAAACTATCAGGAATAAAGTGATTATTTGAAAGCACTAAAACAGCAAAATTACATGAAAATTGCAGACTCCGTTTGCTCGATTCTGCGCATGAGGGGTAATGAAAAAGGGCAATATACCTCAAGTTCATTGCACTGGCTTGAACGGTTCTCAATTCTTAACATTCCAAAATTGCTTGATTCAATTATCCGAAGGACCAGAAAAATATAACAACACTGATTTGAAGTACGGGACAAGCAACATTTTACGACTGACACACTTGCACTTGACACCTGTTGTTGTGATGTATGTATATCTGAATAAAAGTCTAAAACTATAAAATAAAACAATATTTGACTTTTGGCTGTACAAGTTTCACATCTGGCACAAGGTTAGATTGATATGACTATAACTTTGTCATTAAACTGCTGTCACAGCTAATAATTCGTGGTTCTAGTTATGAAATACAATTATATAAAGTTATATATTGATGACTACAAATCATTAACAATTACTTTTTGGAAAAAAAATGAAATCTTTGATTAAAATTAATCTTTAATTTCTCATTGTATTTTCATTCTTATTGGTAGCAGTAGAATAATGTGCTCGGTTGGTGTACCGGAAGTTCATAAATCATAATTTTGTTTATTATGTTGCGTACTTTTTAATTATGTCTTTTTCAGCTTATTTGTAAGATGCAGACTTCAAAACCGCTGAACCTCTGTTCAGAATTTCATTTTATTTAGCTTCGCCCATTGTGTTCTCGTTTAGGGAACATGCATTAAATTACTTGGGAACCATATGCCGATGGTACCAACCTGCCACATTGAAAGGTATATGATACCAGCAATATGAAAAAAAAAAGATTTTATGAAATTTAAGAGTTAACCAGTTAATGTTTAATGTTAAATTTTGCTTAAGCCGGTTCTTTGTGGGGTGGGGGCTAGCTTGCAATTACCACGAACAGACTCATTTACACGGAACCTGAAACAATAGTGAAGCAAGTATACTGTATACCTTACAAGTGATAATTTCTAAAACAAATTTACATTAAAGAACTAAGAACAAATCAAATTATGTTGGCGATTTATATTTTTCAAGGCTTTTATAATCAAAAGTTGCACAGAAAACTCAAAATAAGACGCCTGAAATAAAAAAAGTTTTTTTTTATTATTTAACATAACATGATGTTTCTCCTTGTGTTCTATAGCCAGCAATCCTTACTGACACAATAGCATATTAATAAAAATAAATGTAAAAAAGATATGCTCACTTTAAAATGTTAAGGCGATTTCAAAAGTAGCTATACGAATTGTTAATTCGCATCTAACACCTACTCTTATACATGAACACCAGAGAATATCTTTTAATATGGCAATGAAACTCATTGCTGCTTGTACTTAGTCTGTTTTAAAGTAGCACACCAAAACAGAAATTGTATTCTACTTCCATAATAAATAGAACCGAAAGATAACAATGTGGAAAAATGTTTTTATAGTCATTATCGTTTATCTTCTCTTGCCATTAGACTAGTTGTCACTCCTCCTATACTGCCTGTGTGTGTTTGTATTGCTGCATCAAACCCTCCAAAACGATAAGATTCATCAAAACATGTTTCATCTGTGGATGTTTCTAAATTCAAAATTTCACCATTACTATGATTAAATGAAGAATTGTGCTTTAACCGATGATAAGGGCATGGATCTTGCTTTTTCCAGGACTGTTCATAGACATGCTTATTCAAACCGAGCCTGAAACATTTTCAATTTTGTCGCTTTGGGTGATCTTTAGGGTTCTACTTTTCCTTTTTCTTCTGTATTTTATTGTATTTGCATTTATAATAAGGTCAATGATACTTTAATCATGATACATGTTCTGCTTCTATAACTACTACAATTAACGGTAAAGGAGGAGTTGGTAAATATCACGCATATTGCAAGGCTTTAAGTAAAGAAAAAAATACTACTTATTGTTGACAGCGTAATTCACATCTAGAATATTGTGCTCAGTTATTTTCTAGCATACACTGATTTGATTGGATTTTTATTGCAGAGCGGTGGTGGTTGTATTTAATAATGCATTATGATTGCGTGTGATAACAAGTTTTAAACATCATCGATATTCTATTTCTAAACGTTTTATCTTAACTGTTTCGTAATTACTTCTAATTAAAATTTGTGAATGTATATGTGATACGTACTATTATGGTACTGATTTTTTGTGTTGACAGTGACAACAAGTTGTAAAGTAAAACAATTTGTGTTTTAAGTGCGGTTATCTGTGTAAATAGCTTTATTATAGAATCAGTTTAGTATCAGATATACCTTTTCTTTGCCTGATTTTAAAATTTGAATTTGACATTGTACTGCCTTTTCACTGGAAGTCCTGAATATTCTGTCAACATCAATCTGTTTTTCCTGTATATCACACTGTTTTTTTAATATAAGGGGACAGGGTGCTTTAAAATTGTCACGTTACATCGACCCTACTTCACTGCGCATCGGCCGAATGTTTCATTACCGCTCAAGTAACATAAGTTTATTCAGTCAGCTGCGAAGGGAGCGTACATCGACCCTACCTACCTTTCAATTCTCACTCCCCCGCTGGGGACGAATTGCGCACTTTAAAAAATAACTCATTTGTGTGCAATTATTACCGAGATGAGCATAATGCTGTCAACGACATAATCCCGAGGTAATAAACGAAGTTGCCACTTTTTACGCTTGCAATTGAAAAATGCTAAATGAAAATATAACTTACCGTAATTTAATATCGAAATATTACCCATACGAAACCAAAGAAAAATATATAACTGGCTGTTTGATCCACTTGATATTGAATGCCTAGACAGATTTAATTGAATCTATTCATAAATCATGTTTGATACTACGATTGATACTGGTTATTTTAATGAAAATCACGGAAAGTAGGTTATTTACAGAATGTTACGGATGTCATCATATTCCGGATGCTGGCTTAATTAGAAAATGCAAAGCTCCTTTGAGATTAATTAATGTGTTTCCTAAAATAGATAATGCAGTTCTAAGAACTTTAATGAATTATGTATATTGGAACGAGAGGTAGTTGCAACTTGACACTATAAATATGTTTGAATATCGCAGATTTATTAAAACATACAACAGAGTAAATTAACATAAATTTAAATGGCCAACATGCCTGCTGGTTGATCTTTCTCTTGTTTAAGATGATTCAAAAATCTGGAGAAAGTGTGATTTCTCGTAAGCATTAATAACAACAAAATTACAGGAACAGTTTGACAGAGGCTGTACATGAGGGATAATGAAAATAATGTAGCATTCCTATCCCACTTTCAAATATGAAATGGGTTGTTAAGGTATTGTGTCAATTTTATCTCATAGTGGCAGGATTGTATTGTAAAACAAGTTAACCATCCATTTAGTGTGTATTTTCAATACCTTTTTAAGATACAATCTTATAATTTAAAACCAGAAGGCGTTGTTGACCGAGTGGTTACGATCGTTTACTTCGAACAACTTGCCCCTCTTCGCTGTGGGTTTTGAACCCCGACAGGGACTTTGAATTCTTTTATGTTATGGAAGCTATCCACCTTGCTTACGGAACGACTGTGGTTCTACTCATGTGCCCGTTTTTGTGGCACGTAAGATCATTCTTTACCAGTAAAATGGTCATGTGACCTATACTGTGTTGGTGCGACGTAAAACCAACAAAATAATTATAAGAATAATTTCAAAAATAAATATCAGTTAACTTACCTGAATTGAATGCGGTTGATTACGTAATACTATCGAATAACGCAATATTTAACATTACTTTTCACTTACGGTTGTTGCAAAATAGATAAATACAGAATCCCTAAAGAAAGCCCAACACGGCAAAATTGAAAATGTTGCAGGCTCGGTTTGATTGAACCTGTTCATGGACGGTACTGGAAAGTGCAAGTTACCGTCCACGCCCCCTAGCACCGGCTTAAGCAGAATTCAACATTTAAACATGAAATAGTACAATTTTGAATTTAGAAACATCCGCAGATGTGTTCATACGGCGGTTATCATGGAACCTTCAATGTGACACTTCCGTGCCATTCCATGAAAAGCGGCGTATGGTCCCCAAGTAATAAAAAGCGTGTGCCAACATATCCTAAGGGTGATTCAACATTATTCAAGTAGGAATATTGGAAGCCTATATGTGCATCATTCGTTATTATCAAGTTTCCATCAGTTTTAACATCGATTTTGTTTGTGTGGTAGGTAGGTGAATTTTCTAATCCGCTTTATGGATAAAAGCATTGGTTAAAAACGGTATATAAATGTTATGAAAAACATCAAAAAGACGTATTAGGAGCGTTTTAGTTTTTATTTCACCGTATCTTGAATACATTTTCATTTCTTTAAATATTAATTATTGAGTATATTTCATAGAGTGTTATTGTATAATTCATTAATTGAATGAATTAGGTAATAAATATTTCTTAGATCAATACGACTTATTTAATTCCGCATCCAGCTTTACATTTTGCTTCAGTTGTGAAGACGTTTTTGCCTTTGTAGCAGCCGGTAAGTTTCACACATTTTTTATTCCTATTGCGGTATGTCCAAACAGTTGCCTTCATGCTGTCTCTGCAAGGCGAAGACTGTGCAACATCTTGACATTCTGTTAAAATATATGAAGAACAAAAAACCTGAACATTGATTCAACAGAGACAAGTGTCTTCATAACGTAAGTAAAATCAAAATGTATGTTAAAATTTATAATATTGGATAAAATTTAACATAACATAATGAATTTGTAATCATCGTCTCGAGGCTTTGTTCATTATTAATAAGATATGTCTTGGTCTATTTCTATTTTAAGAAAAGCCATTCATGTTTCGTGATACGGACTGATTACAAACAAAATCACAACTGTTCCCAAATAACAGTTTTGATCGTTTAAGACTTAATTTTGTTCAGGCATTCAAAAGTTTAAAGCAGAATAATCATACTATGAAATGTAAGTAATATCAGGAATGAAAAGTATACTTTACTTCTAACTGTATTAGTTCGTTAGCTTATGCTGCTGAACCTCTTACAATCTGGTGTCAATCTATCATTATCAACCTATTATCATTATCAGGCCAAAATACAAAACATGAATAATAAATACAAGAATCTTTAATGAACCTAACATGTTTTACAAACATCATCTATGTCCACGCTGTCTTCTATTGAGACAAATATACTTACGGACGACATTTTTCGCAAAGGTGATCGACACCAAGGCAAGGAGAAGGATTCCAATTTTAAGCATCGTAAAGTCTTCGCTTCTGGAAAAGCAAAACATATTGATTATTAATTTATTAATGGTCTTGAACGTTACCAATACTGGTAAGGTACTCGTTCTACATGTAATTAAACAATATATGGTAAGCTCGAAAGAATTGCTGGTCATGTTGGCTTAAATTCCGTCAGTGACAAACAGTTGTTTCTTAAACTCATTGCTTAGTACTGGTTGGTTCCAGAAATGGATTCTGTAGTAATCCCATAAGCAAGCTTATAGCCATTTATAAACAAAAATAAAATATATGTAAACCTGACTAAACAAATTGTTTTGAATACATATTCACATAATAATACCAACATTATCTGGAAGATTCTGAAATCTTTGTTCATCTTGTATTAGCAATTTAGAAAGAAAAAACATATCTAGGAAAGATTTTTGACAAACATTACATTCAAGTAAATATTTTCTATTTATTGCGGTATCATAATGTCAAAGATATCATAAATTTAACTTGATAATAGTCTTTATTAACGTATATCCTGTTATTTTTATTTTGTATTTATTATTATTACACGGACTTGTCAATATTCCATTTATGGAATTGCCAACTGAATATTTTTGAGATAACAAGATGAAAATTTAAACTTAGTCAGCTTACAGATCTGCTCTATACTGGTAGTAAATGAAACAGAGAAAAACATAATCCCTAAAGAAAGCCTTACACGACAAAGTTGAAAATGTTGCAGGCTCGGTTTGATTAAGCCTGTTCATGGACGGTACTGGAAAGTGCAAGTTACCGTTCATGCCCCTAACACCGGCTTAAGCAGAATTCAACAACTAAGATTAACTGGTTAAATTTTGAATTAAGTGCATCCTTAGATATGTTCATACAGCGGATAACATGGAATCTTCAATATAACACACTAGTGCCATTCCATGACAAGCGGCGTATGGTCCCTAAGTAAACGAATGTGTTTGCCCTCAACGAGAAAACAATGGACGGAACTAAAAAAATGAAATTTTGAAAGATGATCTGACGTTATAAAGCCTGCATATCACAGACAAGACGTCAAAAGACACATTTAAAAGCACACACTTTTGGTTAAAGCAAGCTCACACTATTACATTTATGCAATTGTTCGTCATTGTAGCAATGCGTGCATTTTATCGCCATGTGATAAGTTTTGGGTCCGTTAAAATCTAAAAAAAAAGGTGGAAAACTGTTTGTTGTCTATCGTCGAATATAAAATTTAAGTTCACGGAGAGCTGAAATTAATTTTATCTGCTGATGACTGATTAAAGTAAATAAACAACAAATTGTGCAACCCTCAAAAAGTTCTTAAAATATAAAATAAAAAAGGTTCTGAGAAGTAGGAAATTTAAACAAATAGGTACTTACATCTCTTTCGCAAGGTAAATATGATGAAAAATATGAGAACATACAGGGTTATATATACATACTGACCATGTCTTCAGAACGCAGATGTCACCACATCATTGGAATATGTGTCATGTCAATTGTCGTTTGAGCGATGATGGTGGCAAAACATGGTGACTCTTTGCCGTTCTGTATAATTTATTAACTGTGCAGAAACGCTTAAAGGCTAATTGTCCATCTAATTATTCCTTTTGATTATCTTATTCCGATATTTTGTTTTTATTATTATCATTATCATTATTGTTATTATTTATATTTTTATTATTATTATTATTATTATTATTATTATTATTATTTATGCTGAAAATTAAAAAAATGATGTATTAAAGATCCTGTTACACAATTTTTTATGGTTTTATATCATAAATACAATGTTCAAATGGATATTTATCAATATTTTAAGTTTTAAAAAACTAAATTATTATTATGTATAAATATATCTATGACAAATATTTTTTTTTATTATTATTATTATAATAATTATCATTATTATTATTTTTATTATTATTATTATTATTATTATTATATTATTATTATTATTATTATTATTATAATCATCATCATTATTATTATTATTATTATTACTGTTTGAGTTTATTAATTTAAAATCTAATATCGTATTTATGCCTATTTGTTACAAAAAAGAAGGATTTATCTGAAGATTAAAACAAGGGGTGTATCAATTGTCTCATTTAATCAAAATGTCTTTAAATTTAATTTTACTTTCGATTTGATTAAACGTATATTCGATGATATCCTGTACAAGAGAGATTTAATAATATAGTAAGAATGATTAATATATTTAAGTTTACTCCTTTTTATGGTTGAACGAATTTGATACTAGTATCCACTTTAATATAAATATATGAGACTTTCATTTCATAATCGCCGCAACATGATTTGTTTTACATGCATTTTTGATTAGCAATATGCATAATTCACATGATATTTTTATACTACTTGCCGATTTTAGTTTTCAATATCTGATCAAAGAATATTTTATTTGGCAATAGTTTTTCCAAACCTTTAGATATATATTTTTGTAAATATTATAATCCTTGTTACATTCATTTTAGTGTTTATTGTTTATTATTATTGGCTATATTTCATTCATAGATGCTGTACATTTACATTATATCTCATGAACAACCTAAATCGGACCGAATTACAATTTCCATATAATTATGTATTTTTACTTGTTTTCATTAACGTTTATGTGTCTCCATTTTGCCAGATATTTTTCACTAATTCGCATGCTTTATGTTTACTCTTTGATCATGTTTTAACCATGAACGAATGTTTTAAGTTGTTTTTAAATGTTTATTGTTCACTTAATGGCGTCGCTTTGGTAAAAATTGTTATATTAACCAGAACACAATTACTACAAATAAGTGTATAAGAAAGATTTATAAGCAGCGTTCTGCCTTTTAGATCTGTCCTGTGCAGGAGTTGTTCTATATCAGAGTGTCATCATAAATTAAACTTTAGTAAACATTGTTATATTTACCAGAACACAATTACTTCAAATAAGTGTATAAAAATAACAGCTCTCTGCCCTTCAGTTGTGTCATATGGAGGAGTTGTTCGTTTAACAAATTGTCATAATAAATCACACGAAGTATTGTATTTACGAGTATTTGTTATACATTGACGTTGACAGTGTGCAAATTCACAAAGTGTTCATTTTATCATTTTATATGTTTACAGGCGACAAAACATTTGTCATTCAACTGCTGGAAGCACACTGGTCACATCTTGGTCATTTTATAATGTATTTCCATATTGCTAAATGTTTTTTCATCAAATATTGTTCTAT
Source organism: Ruditapes philippinarum (assembly GCF_026571515.1). Taxonomy (NCBI): domain Eukaryota; kingdom Metazoa; phylum Mollusca; class Bivalvia; order Venerida; family Veneridae; genus Ruditapes; species Ruditapes philippinarum. The sequence continues at coordinate 74,593 of NW_026859848.1, forward strand.
TTTTTTTTGGAGTTTTTGATGACTGTTTATTTTTCATTTTATTTTCTTTAATCTAAGTGTAAAACTTTTATGTTTCACATTTGTCATTATGTAATGCGTTTGATAAGTCTTTTGTCCATTACCAATATGCAATGTAAAAAGATTCAATATTTAATCAATAATTTACATGTTATGTGCGATTAATGACCGATTTTGCAGTTTAAAATACTATGTTTCTACTGCGTTACTAACACAGTAAGAGGTATTTATGTTTATTTTGACCTCTTTTTGGTAATTTATGTGGATTGTAAGTGCCGTTTGCAATGTGTTATTTACTTTCTTTGTTCATTTCACAATATTTTACTTTTAAATACATTTCCGTAAAAATTAGCATGAGTCGGGAGACATGCCGCTGTAAGAGAAGTTTCTAAAACTATGATAGAATACTCACTTCTAAGGGTACCGAGTCAATGAAGCGACAATGCTTGTAACCTGCATATTTAAAGAATATATGGTCTTAACTGTTATCTTTTTTATTTACGAAAGAGTTGTACCAAAGAGTAGAAGCATTACAATTTTTGTTATCTAATTTTGTCGGAATTTTAAGCGACATATTATCCATATAATAGAAGTATAAATGGTGATTGCACAGGTAAAAGTCATTGCCATATTTTCATTTTTTTATTGTACCTCACGTGAATAATAAGTACATCATGGGACTCGGATTTTAAAAGAATATCCTTCAGGTTGTACGTGTGATGTTCAATTGAACTATAAATGGTGCATAGTAAAGTCAGCTAAAATTTGCATAAAAAAATTAGTATAAATCACTTTATAATTTTATTTCCACAGTAAAAATGCGGAAGAAAACCTCTGTCGCCAGCTCACCCCCACCCCCGTTTGGCGCATTGTATTCCTCAATGTTTTGCCCATTTATGTTCTTTATGCCCCGGTAACATATTCACGGACAACGCCACGGAAGAGCTACGGTCTAATCGTTCACGGATTCCTACGGAAAAGTAAAATTCAGTAGTCCGCTACGGTTCCAGTACGGAAACACAACGGTATGAGTACGCAGTTCGACGGATTAACCGCCAAAATGTGGGTAAAACCCAGGAGAGACAATGATTGTTACGGACCGACGCGGTTTGATACGGAGCGACACGAATCAGGACAAAAGAACCGCGGATTCACTACGGTCTGCTACGGTATAAGCACGGGTTAGAACGATTAAGTACGGTCTGATACGGAGAAGAACGAATCGCCACGAATCTATACGGACCTATTATATCCGTCCATGACCTCTTGCATGCTCATTTTCAAAATGCTTCACAAGAAAAGAACATCTAGAAAACGAACTGCAGAGTTCAATGATTCTGGCGGAGAGAATTCGGCCTCATCGCTACCCACCCCCGGGACATATCACGTCCGATCCTAGTGAATTTCTTGTAGGACGCCGGAGCCTCAGCAACTAGTTCGGACATGAGAGCCTCATACTGGCAATGAAGGAGGCTTCGTTAAAGCCAATCTCTAGCCCACCAACTTCTCTGTCAGCTCTTACCTGATTAAATATGTAATCATTAATCAATACTGCTTTTATTTTTTTTTAGAAATTGGCTGTTCATTTAACAATTGCATTAATTATTGTGAATGTTTATGTTTAAGGATATAATATGTAAAAAGCTTGTAAATTAATCTCAGTATCACTCAAGGGCTTATGAATCACTTCGTTTTATGAACATATTTACTCCAATCTCACGATCCAATGTTTTGTAAAATATGCAACCTTAAATGTTATTCTATTACTAATGCATTGTATTACCATATTAATATATTTTGTACCTCTATGCATGTCATCAAGCAGCTCGACCACTACCTCCGCATTCTGAGGCATTTCAATATACAGTTGTAGCCAGTTAATGGCAAATATCTGTTATTGAATGTTCATGATTATGTTCGTAACATGAAAACGTAAATATGTCTGTTTTTAACAAGAAGGTAGTATTCATACCCTTGAACAATGACATGATACTCAATTTATCCGTATTAAACAGTGGTGGACCATACCATTCCCTACCGTTTCGTGTTGCAACGCAATAAACCGTAAAAGACCGTGCTAATTCCTGCCTCTCCGTAGTAAAACGTATTACGCTCGTGTCTTTCCGTGACAATGCCGTATTTATTCGTATTAAAACCGTAGCTTATACGTAGGTTAACTGTACAAATACGTAGTTCTCCGTATCAAACCGTGGAAATCCTTTAAATGTTGGGGCCTACGAATCAGCATGGACTAGAACGGTTTTCGTACGGACCAGTACGATTTATTACGGACTAGTAGGAATACGCTACGGTTGCTTTTCCGTAGAATATTTGTGTGCATGTTCAAAAATTGTCAAGGATCAATACGGATATACAAGGACGACTACGATTGATTACGGTTACAATACGGAGAGCTACTGACCAGTACGGGTAGCTACGAACGATGCCAGAATTAGTCCGTAGCTCTTCCGTAGTCGTCTTCAGTGAATATGTGACCGGGGTCTTACCTTGCAGAATGACTTTTCGGTGGTCTATAAGTCCGAAATTATATTCATACGTGCATGTGCGTGTACTCGTGTTTATCTAAGGCTATACAAATTGAACAAGCTCTGTACATCTTCAATCTCTTTATCCTTTATACCCTTGATCGTCGATTTTCATAACGCTTCTAGCTGAACCACTCAGGGGATCAAGTGACTTTGTATAGTAGTAATACAAACGAATAATAACGACTTCTGAGCCTCGTTAAGTTCATTATTTTTATAAATTTAGATGAAAACGTTTCCTATATCTAAACTAGATATAGCTTATCATATGCACGGTAATTTCTTTAAATATAAATGCCAAGTGCAGTGTTCTACGTGTTATGGTTTTCGAGAACATTGTTAGAATTGTGTGAAAATTGAAATGCAGCTGTAGTAAGTCACACAAGACGGTATAATTTTGTACCAAAATGAATGAAAAAGAAGTTTTCGTTCTTCACTAAAAACACAAAATCAAGCAAAAAATTGACATTGACATCTTTTATAGGATAAGTCTTGCAGAATGACCTGTACAGTAGTGGTAATAAATTCTTTGCACAAAAGTGAAGTAACATGAAGGTATTCACTGAGCTTCGAAGGGAGCGTATATATTATAAAACCATTGAATGGCATATTGTCACTTTACAATAGCCAAATAAATTTAATTTATATGGGTCATTTTATCCTGGTTGCGTATCATATCCATGTGTTTATTATAGTCTGATTTATTGACCTGTCAATTTTGAATACACTATAGCTCTCATTTAAATACTCGATCTTGATTCGGCACTTTGATGATGACGTGATGTTTAATTTTATTTGAATGTATGTTTTTTGTGACTATGTGTATTTTTTCAAGTCTTATATGAATAAACTATCTCTCTATCATTTTAGCTCTCAATTAATTATTCGATCTCAATTCGGCTCTGTCCGTATACGATGATTAATATTTAATATACAGCGAAAATTAAGTACAAAGCAAAAGGATTTATTGTCAATGAAGGAGTTTCTCATAGTACCCAAATTAAATTAAATTGACCAAATAAATTAAATAGTTTATCTATGAAAATAAAGCAGTCATTGCTTTAATCATGTGGTCAGGGATCATCAGCAAGCTTGAAAATCGGCGAATGTTAATTAATGTCGCGGCGTCTTCAAGTGATAAATAAAGCAATTCAGTTTAATATGATGTTTTCATAAATAACATATTATGTACGTAATAAAATTAATAAGTTCTTCATCAAGATATACTTCAGTTTTTCAAGCGTGTACACCTATACCGGAAGTGGGTGTAATACGTCATAATTTCGGTATCGTCTGTTTTGCGAGAGTGAGAAAACGCAAAATGGCGGCGCCCATGAACGTATTTCTCAAGTAAAATCTAGTGTCTTAAAAAACACGAATTTCTCAGTTATGCGGTTGATGTCAACAGAAAAACTGTCATGGTACCTCTTTTGAAATGATAAAAATTTATATTAGACATACATCAATCTATCCATTCCTATTCCTTTAAAGAATTCACACTAGCTTAATAATGTGACTGTCACGTACGCTATAGCACGATATGTTATGGCGTTACCTAATATATGAGTGTTCTGTGGTTCAATCCATTCTTTTGCCAATTGTTTGTTTGTTGTTTTTTCCCCTATTCTTTCTTTATTTTTGAGTATATTTTAATAAAGTGCTCATAAATTGCCTACATCGATAGGAAGCAACTTAGAAACCCTGATTTTTTGTCGTTTTGTATTGTTATTTACGGCACAACTGAAATGAAATTTATTGAGTATAATCCAAATGCATTTAAAAGCCATATTATTTCAAAAGTCTTTACTAAAGACTTTACTAAAAAAAAGTGCAAAACATAATAAAAAAATGAAATACATAAAAAATCAAGGTTCAATTATCAAGTCGAAAATGCATATAGTTATGAATAAAAAGAAATACGGGCTTACGTGTTCTCAATCCCGTAGTATTGCGTTATAACGGTCAGTATAACTATTACATCAAAACAAATTTAATGAAATTACATCTTACTTCGCACATTTCACGAAATTTTACCGAAAATTTATCAGTTGTGTTCATTGACCACAGTATCAGTATGCAATTGACAGGCTAATAAAATCAAACAATAACAGGAATACAATACAACAAGTCATTTGACATTAAAGAGCAAATATAATGGGCGCGTCCGTGGCCGAGTGGTTCAGGTCGTTGACTTCAAACCACTTGCCCCTCACCGCTGTGAGTTCTAATCCCGACAGGGACTTTGGATTCTTTCAAGTGAGAATGCTATCCAGCTAGTTTACGGAACGTCGGTGGTTCTACCCAGGTGCCCGTTCGTGCCTGAAATAATGGCACCTGAGGTCTTCCTTCACCAGTAAAGCTGGAACGTCGCGATATGACATATACTGTGTCGATGTAAAACCCAAAACAAACAAACAAACAAATATTATCTTGTTGTTTATGTTTATTTACTAGTGCAGCTGGTAAATTTTATAAAATATTTCATAAGCTAAAGCTTTACACCCTTTAACCTTTGTGAGACTATTGTCATTAAATAATTAAATAATAATGAAAATATTTTGAAGCAAGTATATGGTTAGTTAGCCTTGACATGGTCTAAAAATCTTATTATAGGTCGGTATTTTACAAGTATCATATTACTTGTTATGTTTACAACCGATAATTAAAATATCAGATCAAAAGTCGAGTGGTTTAATACGATTTTCTCTAAAACATATGCCCTCTACTTATTTTACACATCAGCGAGTTATCAAAATTATAGCAATTTAGAGCTTAAGTTTATTTTTTATGATACAGATGTCACGCTCTCTACGTATTTTTTTTTACTCTCTCATAAAGATTGGTAAATTGACGAGGGTTTAAAAAAGTTGAATGTATTAAGTGTATAAAAAATGTTAATCACTAAGTACAAAGAGGATATTCTCGTACTAGTTTTGTCTCATGATTTAATTTATCATCATACGCTAATGTTTGGATACTCACCGAAATAATACAAAGTGTTGATTCAATCGAATCGTGCACATCTGTGTACACCTATTTGATTCTGTAACCCCTTCTTATCGGCGATGAAGTGTGATCTCACAAATAGGAGTATAGATAGGGGTTATGGAATAATAATAGTATGTTCTTCATTCTGTCTTATTACCATAACAGATGGTATCTTGTTTTCGTTTGGAATATTAATGGTAGAGCTAATAGAAGAATTCAACAAAGATCGTGCTACTAGTGCAATTATAGGGTCCATTTTGATAGGTTTTTGCGGTTTTAGCGGTGAGTATGAACTAAAACAATTAAGAAGTTTTTGTTAAATTAATGTTTTTGAAGATATACCATACCTTTGTTCAAATTACTTCAGCATTTGACATGTTAAATGTCCATGCTATCAACATACGGAAGGTTGATGCTTCTACTCGGGTGTCCACTCGTTTCTGATAGAATGTACACAGATGCACCAGTCAGTTATAGCTGAGACAAGTCTCAAAAATCGCCGTATGCACTTTAAAATTCTCGAACTGACTTTCCAGACCAAATCCCTGGAAACAAACGTTGAGCGAATGAGATTCCGTTATAACAAATATATAATTTCTTTTTTATGGAATAATTTATAGAAGTTTAAAATGACTCACTTTTGTTCTCAATTCTTTGAAGATGTATCCTCGGCTTCTATAGTGCATTTATTTTTTTTAATATTCAAATTTAGAAAAACAAAAGCTGGATTTAATAAAAAATAATTCGTCTCACTGCAGGTCCTTTTGGTGGTGGTCTATGTAATAAATATGGTTATCGCACTACCGCGATAGTTGGAAGTTTTGTATCGTGTACAGGTTTATTTATCAGTTACTTCGCCACCAGCCTATATTTCCTATATTTCTCATACGGTTGCCTTGGAGGTAAGTAAAATTCTAAAGGGTATAAACCCTTATCTTAATATGCATTTTTATATAAAATTTATGAATCATGGTAAAAATATGTTGAGTTTTTCTTTCGACATCCCTTTGGTAGATTCTTGAAAGAGCTGTGGTATAGATTGTATTTTTTAATTAGAACAAATATGTATAGTTTACGTCAACCAAACATTTATTTCATGCGTAAACAGAATAAAATGTTTCGGAAAAATAGAACGTTATGTGTGTGTGTAATTTGTTTAGTCATGTTTTCATTATCAGGAACGATTTCGTTTCTTGCATGCGCAATTGACTCTTTAGGAAAATATATGACATATTTCATTCATACACGAATTTGGAATTATTCCTTGCCAAAAATAATACAAAATGTACTAGCTAAGATATCTTTTATAAAAATAGGATTTTTCAAAAGATTGTTCTTTATTTGCAAACAATAAAGATGAACGTGTTATTGAAGTAGTATATTGACACATTAGGATATCTTTAATTAGAGATGATTTTATGCGCCTGTAAGAATACTTTTCATCCACTCGCCTTAGAATGGCCGGGCCGGGCAATTTAGTGTTTCAGTGTTCCGTCAATTATCAGTTATCGTACATTATCTTGGCAATAGTCGCACACATTCAAATTTTACATATGAATACATCATAGGGATGTGTAGGTCAAGTTCGAATTTTGTTATGGTCCGATGACTTCTGACAGAGTTATGCCCCTTGAACATTTTTTGTTCCCTCCTTAATATTAGAATTCAATACAAATTTGACAAATAGATTCAATGATTTTGAACAAAGTTATCCTTCTTGAATGTTGACAAAATTAAATGTCCGCACGTTTGTTTGTATAAGGTTGAAATCGCATGTACCAGTTTTTTACCAAAAAATACAAGTCATTTTGTTTTGGTCCGATACTTTTTGACAGAGTTATCCTTCTTGAACTTAAGAAGTTTGTTAAGAAAATAATAATATCATATCGTTTTCGTATTTTGTAATATCTTCAATATATAAATGTATCCTTATGTTTATTGATCTAGTGTTTTCGTGAAAATATATTTAAATCATTTTGTCTGTAATATAGGTGCTGGCCTAGGACTTGTTTACATGACAGCAAATGTAATAAATGTACACTACTTTTCTAAATACAGAGGCTTAGCTTGTGGAATAGCATTATGTGGATCAGGTAAGACTTTTTTTATAATGAAATATTTAAAATTTGTAAAAAAAGAAGAACAGACATTTTGTAATAATCCAGAATGATAATCATTGCTCGTTACTATTTTTGAATTTTAAATGATCCAGTCGAATTTTACATAGATGTTTTGCTGTCGATTGAATGAATATAAGAATGGCAGATTATTCCATGAAAAAATCGTCTCTTTGCTCAATGCAGCCTTTAAATCTTTGATTATTTAGTTGCCTTTACGCCCAGATAATTGTCTTGAATACCCTTAACTCATTCTTTGGTTCTAATAGTTTACAAGATATTCGTAAAATATTCACAAAAAGAAAATGATTAATCAAAATTTTTAAAGAAACGTATTGAAGAAAATCACCTCTAACAGAGACTTAATTGTTATTTTAGTGTGCATTATTTATTATCAATGACTCTAAGCTGCATAGTATCTATTAAACTTTGTGTTAAAATTGTGTTATACAATGTTGGTTATGACTTGAAATGTTATAAATCGAATAAAACACACATTCTTTTGATATAGGTGTAGGATCATTTGCTTTTAATCAGGTATATCGTATTCTCATACACGAATATGGTTGGAGAGGAACTGTTTTGATTCAGTCGGGGATATGTCTTCAATGTCTGGTATTTGTTCTTTTTCTTCTTCCACCGACAAAGGATGACAAAAGTGAAACTCTTGCGTCTCAAATGACGATAGTTTCCATAATAAGTGATGGCGAATCAGATAATGTTTGTAGAAAAGTGGACAACTGTGCACATGAAAATGATGTGGACAGAGAAGTAGACAGTATTGACAATAATCGCATAAATGAAAGATCAACAAACAACTCTAGTACAGAGCATCACAAAGAAAAAGAACGTACTAAACAATCTTGTATAATGCACAATCCGTGCCTCAAGTATTTTTTCAAAGAATATTTTGACACTAAACTTCTAACCGATATGAGATTTTGGATATTTATCTTATCCACTATCATCGTACATCTAGCATTTTCTGTGGTAGTACACATGACTGCTGACAGTGCTGTAGAATCAGGAATGTCAAAGTTTGAAGCGTCATGGCTCGCGTCGTCAATTGGTGAGCTTTTATTTCATTAATTATATTTAAATCTAGGGGACAAAGTAAATTCGCAATAAATACATAATAAAGATTGTTTAGATATCTTAGGATGCCTCTACTGTATATTGAACCCGACTGAATGTTGTTATTTGTGATGTATTAAACACGACTCATATCCATATCGATGGGTGCCCTATTTGAGAAATCTGCGGTAACCCTCTTTGCTCATGTACAGGTAATTCTCTGCTGAAAACAATTCTGGGGGATGTACCAATATCTTACATAATATCTTAATGTTTTGTAACATTCATAATCAGCAAAAAATGACCTCTACATGAGCAAAGAAGGTACCGTTTTAGAAGACTTTGCGAAGTGGGTATCATATGGATATGCACAGTGTGAAAAAATGAAACATTGATAATTACAGAATAGGTCCTTGTTATCATACGAAAATATAACCTTAATTCTGCTTAGTTCACTGAATTTGGATACATTGTCCTATTTTGGTTGCTGTGGGGAGTTGCTAACTCCGTTGTCTTTCTATTGTACATAAACCATAATAACTCAACAAAGGATAGTTTTTTGAAAAAAAAAATTACACTTGGATTATATACTATACAAAGACATTTTTTTCAATATCATTTTTTTTTATTTCTAGGGATTGCAGGAAGTTTTGGAAGAATTGTCTTCGGTTTATTGGCTGATCGGGTAAACTTTAGTATAATATTGATAGTGTTTGGACTACTGGTTGCGGCAGGTATTTGCATAGGAATAACATTCCTGCTGACTTCCTTCAATACACGCTTGATTGGGACGGTACTATACGGATTTTTCATAGGTTCGACTGCTTTTTGTGCCCCCACTTTAGGGGTGGGATTTAGATTTACCCTTGTCCGTCCGTCCATCAGTCCGTCCGTCCGTTCTCTTTAGTGTTGCACGTAGCTAAAAAAAGTATTTGACCTAGAGTCATGAAATTTTATAGAAATGTTGATCAGCATGTGTAGTTGTGCACCTGGGTATTTTCGTGTGGATATATTTAGTATTTTTTAAGAGTTATTGCCCTTGACTTTGTAAACATTGACAACTTTCAACTTGTGTCGCACGTAACTAAAAAAGTATTTGACATAGTATCATGAAACTTAATAGAAATGTTGATCAGTATGTGTAATTGTGCACCTTATTATTTTCGTGTGGATATGTCTCGTATTTTTAAAGTAATTGCCCATGACTTTTTAAACATTTTCGATTTTCAACTTGTGTCGCAAGTAACTCAAAAAAATATTTGATCTAGATTGATGAAACCTTACGAGAATGTTACTCAGCATGTTTAGTTATGCTCCTGGGATTTCGCTTGTGGATTTATTCTGTTTTGTTAGAGTTTTTGCCCTTGACTTAGTAAATATTTGCAATTTTTAACTTGTGTCACATGTAGCTCAAAAAGTATTTTACCTAGAGTCAGAAAGCTTTACAGGAATGTTGCCCAGTATGTGTAGTTGTGCATCTGAGTATTTTTATGTGGATTTGTTTAGTATTTTTAGAGTTCTTGCCCTTTACAGGAATAATGATCAACATCACCGTGAAGCTATGCACCTGGGGTTTTGCATGTGGATTTTTTCAGTTTTGTTAGAGTTATTGCCTTTGACTTAGTATAAATTTGCAATTTCTAACTTGTTCATGCATAACTCAAAACATATTTGACCTATAGGTCTGAAAGTTTACAAGAATGTTGGTCAGCCATGTACTTATGCACCTTGGGGTTTGCTTGTGGATTTATTCAGTATTTGTAAAGTTCATGCCCTTGACTTAGTAAACTATTTTTAGTTTCCAACTTGTTGCACATGTAGCCCAAAACATATTTGACCTAATGTCATAAGACTGACAAAAAAGTGGCGTGTGGGGGCACCCCTGTCCTATAGACACATTTCTAGTTTATGATCAAACGTTAGGTTGTCATTATTGTAAACTAAGTGGTGTTACCGAATGTTTTTAAATTCAAAATTTCACCATTTATGTGTTTAAATGATTGAGACGGTCCTAGGGGTCGTTGAAGCCTACTTGCTCTTCCCAATACCATCCATGAACACGCTCATTCAAATACTTGTAACGCTTGTGAAATGGCACTAACGTGTCATATTGAAGGTTCAATGATCATCACCATATTTACACATATGCGCTTTTACAATGTTTATATTTTGTATACTGATTATGCCGATGCTAGGGGAGCTTTCAAGTTCTCCATATTGTCCATGGCCACTCTTAATCAAACAAAGCCGGTAACATTTTCAGTTTTACCGTTTAAGCCTCTTTTATGATTTCCCATCTATATTTGAGAATTCTGAACAAAGATGCTTTTTGAAAGATATATATATATATATAATTATAGAAAATCACAAGATGTAAAATATTGTTATGAACGTATTTTTCCTAGAAACGCTTGTTTCAAATTCATAAATTTTTATTTTTCTAGGTGGTCATGTTACAACATGCCCTCTTGTACTTGTCGAACTGTTCTCGCCTGCAATGATTGAAAAGACCTTTGGTTTATACTTTTTTGCAGTTGGACTATCTGCGTTAGCGTTTACCCCTATAGGAGGTATATAAATTTTTTTTTGTTTTATCTCAAAAATCTTGAAAAATGGAGAAGTATATGGATAAAAATTTGAAAGTTTAATATTACATGCTCGGTTTGAGTGGACAGTGAAACATAATCGTAGAATTAAAAGCTCTCATTTGTTTCCAAAAATAATAAAAATACAACAGCATTGTTCAAATTTTAAAGTTCGGATCGACGTTTTATTGTTTCAAACTTTGCCTTATTGTGTTTCTATCAAAGTCTAGAAGATTTTGTCTCCTTAAATTACAAGATGTATTTGAAAATCAGATGTTATATATTTTAAAAAATTGATCATGAATTGTTACTTATACATAGCATTTTTCTGTTTTAAGGTCTCTTGTTTGACAAAACTGGCAATTATGACGTCACGTTCGTTGTAGCCGGATCCGAGCTGATTGTTGCTGGCCTCGTCATACTTTTGCTGAAAGTTATTAAAAAGAAAGGAGAAAATTCATCCTGAAATTGACCAATAAGCCATTTTCCCGGTGCAATGTATCAAAATATTGCTTTTCATGGAACGACCGGAAATGACGTTGAAGATTTTAGTGACGAACTACATGTATTTGTTTATTAGATAATAAGCGGCCTACAGTATACTTAATATTACACAGGCCAAAATGAAAAGGGTTTACAATCTAGATTTATTGAAAGGAGTGTGTTGTATTATTTCATACATTTATAACCTTAAATATTAAATAGATCACATTTGTACGGAGTCTAGAGTTAAATAATTAATAGTTTATCCTGCAATATTGTATAATAAATTGGAAATGATTTTTTTTATATTCTTATTCTATTTTCGTAGTACAACTAAATTGTTATAAAAAATGGCGAAAAAAATTTGTGTATTAATACTAAAATATTTAGCGTATATGTACATGTACGATAGAATACGATAAAACGACGTTACGACTTTAACTAGAGTAAGTGTAGAAACAGTTTTGTTTTTGTCATAATTAAAGTGGCAATTGTTAAGTTGTTAGTAGCTGAAAACAAATCATATTAAAATTGTTTCCATTGTTTTATTTTTTTGCTCTAGTACTATGCATATAAATTACAAATCTCATTTTTAAAACAATTCAATTGAGATTTTGTTTTACGCATGAAAACAATGGCTTGCAATGAAAATCATCTACATGTATTTCATTGCGAGCTCGCGAATTCTGAGCATGTTTGGTTAAAGTGTATGTTATGGGGCTGTAACAAGGACGTCATCACACTTTTGTACTTGATTTCGTTGGAAACTTGTCATCGCAAATGATGTGATAAAAATGAAACATCCTGTGCTCAACCGCAATCAGTTAATTGGTTGCTTTCTTTTCCTAAGAAAAAGTCATTTGCAACCATTTGATAACAAACATATATTGTGACACATTCATATATACTCATTAAAGCTGCATTTGCAATTTTCACAAAATTCAAACAATATTCTCGAATCCATAAGACTATGTTTAGTATAGATTTAGGAAACGTTTTCACCTTAATTTATTAAAATAATAAACTTACCGAGGCTCAGAAGTCGCCATTGATGAAAATCGACGATCAATGGTATAAAAGATAAAGAGATTGAAGATGTCAAAGTCTGATACATTTGAATAGCCTATGATAGAGACGATGAAATGCAAGGCGGGCCATACACGATACCTGCATTTTCCACCATTGCCACCTTCCATAGTTCAGGAAGCACTTCCTTTCTTAAAATTACACTTGACTATTTAGTCCGCTGTCGATAAAATCAAAAGACGGACGGAAAAAAGTATTGGTGTGCCTTTTTACATGTCTCCTTATCAGAGCTATATATTTGGAACTTGAACAAGATATGTCTACGGAGATATTCTAACTGGGGTTCAAACGATTTATATCTCAAAGAGGAACACCTTCAGAAATTATTAGCGATAATGCATCTCAATTCAAGGCAGCAAGTCAAACAATAAATAGTATATGGCGAAATGTGTGTCAAAGCCATGAAGTGCAATCTTACGAAGCCAATGCTAGAATCAAGCAAAAATTCTTTGTGGAATTAGCTCCGTGGATAAGAGGAGCATACGAAATACTAGTTGGAATCGTAAAACGAACTTTTCGTAAATCTCTAGGAAATAAATTCCTTAATTTAGTTCAAATGCATAGGTCAGAGTAGAGGTCTATCTAATGACCGCCTAGATGAACAAAAACTTAAAAACAGGAAAACATTCAGTTAATGTTTACTATATAATGACAGATTATTTATCTGTATTGGTAAATTCAGTAATACAGCACTCAGAGAATATTGCTGCATTCTTTTTTATTTTTTACGCAGATTTAGATTTTATCTACTTTGTGGTTAATCACCATTATTACAGACAATTTTTTAGATATACATTCAATTCAGTTCAACTTGACAATAAAGAATAAGCATAATGTCACTTTATACATACATGTATATCCTATTGCACTGTCGTAAATTTGTAAAATTTAAAAGATGGGGACATTTCAACTTCATGAATTTCCGATTTCAGCTTCATGAATTCTCGATTTCTACTTCACGAACTCACATTTTGTATTTTACGGCACCATTGAAATGAAATTTATTGAGTTTAATCCAAATAAATGCATTTAAAAACCATGTTATTTCAAAAGTGTAAAGACTTGACTAAAATAAGTGCAAGACAGATTAAAAAAAAACAAAAAAAATCATAGTTTCAATTATGTTGAAAATACATGTAGTTATGAATAAAATGAAACACGGGCTTACGTGCTCTCGATCCCGTAGTTTACCGTATTGCGCTAAAACGGTTAGTGTAACAATTACATCGAAATAAATTTAATGGACTGTATAATCAGTATTTAATGACAGGTTAATAAAATCAAACAATAACAGATACATTCAATACAACAACTCATTTGACATTAAAGAGCAAATATAATCTTGTTGTTTATGTTTATTTACTAGTATTGCTGATAAATTTGATAAAATATTTCATAAGCTAAAGCTTTAAACCATTTAACTTTTGTGAGACTATTGTCATTCAAAAAGTTAATATAAATGAACGTGTATTTAAGCAAGTGTATGCTTTGTTAACCTTGACATGGTCCAAAGGTCTTATTATAGCTTGGTATTTACAACTATTATATTACTTGTTGTGTTTATAACCGATAAATTAAAAGATCAGATCAAAGGTCGAGTGATTTAATACTCTAAAACTTATGCGCTCTACTTACTTTAACACACCAGCGGGTTATCAAAATTATAGCAATTTAGAGCTTAAGTAAGAGATGTCACGCTCTCTACGCAAATTTTATATTTTTTTCTCTCATAAAGATTGGTAAATTGACGAGGGTTTAAAGAAGTTGAATGTATTAAGTGTATAAAAATGTAAATCACTTATTACAAAGAGGACATAATACTCGTACCAGTTGCGTCTCATGACTTAATTTACCATCATACGCTAATGTTTGGATACAGAAAGGAATAATACAAAGCGAATATATATTAAATCGAATCGTGCACATCTGTTTAAAGCTATTTTGATTCTTTAAGTCATTTTTAGCGGCAATGAAGTGTGATCTCACAAATAGGGGTATAGATAAGGGATATGGAGTAATAATAATCTGGTCTTCATTCTGTCTTATTACCATAACAGATGGTATCTTGTTTTCGTTTGGAATATTAATGGTAGAGCTACTAGAAGAGTTCAACAAAGATCGTGCTACTAGTGCAATTATAGGGTCTATTTTGATAGGTTTTGGCGGTTTCAGCGGTGAGTATGAACTAAATCAATTAAGAAGTTTTTGTTAATGTTTTTGAAGAAATACCAGACCTTTGTTACAATTCTTCAGCATTTGACATGTGAAATGACTATTCTATTAGCACACGGAAGGTTGATGCTTCTACTCGGATGTCCACTCGTTTCTGATAGAATGTGTACAGATGCACCAGTCAGTTATAGCAGAGACAAGTCTCAAAAATCGCCGTATGCATTTTAAAATTCTTGAACTGACTTTCCAGACCAAATCCCTGGAAACAATTAAAGGTTGAGCGAATGAGATTCCGTTATAATAGAAATATAATTACTTATTTATGGAATAATTTATAGAGGTTTAAAAGGACTCACTTTTGTTCTCAATTCTTTGAAAATATATCCTCGGCTAGTGCTTTATTTTTTTTAATATTCAAATTTAGAAAAACAAAAGCTTTATTTAATCGGAAATAATTTGTCTAACTGCAGGTCCTTTTGGTGGTGGTCTATGTAATAAATATGGTTATCGCACTACCGCGATAATTGGAAGTTTTGTATCATGTTCAGGTTTATTTATCAGTTACTTCGCTACCAGCCTATATTTCCTATATTTTTCATATGGTTGCCTTGGAGGTAAGTAAAATTCTAAAAGGTATAAACCCTTATCTTAATATGCATATTGTTATATAAAATTCATGAATAATGGTAAAAAAATGTTGAATTTTTCTTTCGAAATCCCTTTGGTAGATTCCTGAAAGAGCTGTGGCATAGAATGTCTTTCTTAATTAGAACACATATGTATAGTTTATCTAAACAGAATAAAATGTTTCGAAAAAAAAACATTATGTGTGTGTGTGTGTGTTTGTGTGTGCGTGTGCGTTGGTGCGTGCGTACGTGCGTGTGAGTGTGTGAGTGCGCGTGCGTGCATGTGAGTGTGTGTGTATGTGTTTTATTTTTTTCAGTAAGGTTTTTGATTAAAAGCAACTATTTCAGTTCTTGTATGCGCAATAAGTTTTTTTGGACAATCTTTGACATATTTCATTTATACAGGAAATTTGGAATTATTCTTTGTCAAAAGTAAAACAATATGAACTCTACAGATATATAGCTTTATTCACTTTTAGCTTAGATATCTTTTGTAAAAAATAGGATTGTTCACAAGATTGTTCTTGATTTGCAAAACAAAGAAAAATGTGTTATTGTAGTATGTTAGAGATGTTTTTATGCGCCTGTAAACATACTTTTCATGCATTCGCCATAAAATGTCCGGGGCATATATCGTTCCAGTGTTCCGTCAATTATCAGTTTCCGTTCATTATCTTGTCAATAGTCACACGCATTCAAATTTTACATATGGATACATCATAGGGATGTGCAGGTCAAGATCAAATTTGGCTAGGGTCCGATGACTTCTGACAAAGTAATGCCTCTTGAAGAAGTGTTTGATTCCCTCCATTATATTCCCAACAGTTGTACAGATTAAATACAAATTTGACAAATAGAAACATCATAGGAATAAGAAGGTTAAGTTTGAGTTTGGTTATGTTTCAATGATTATGAACAACGTTATTGAAAAAAAATGTAATTTCAACGCATTTGTTTGTATAAGGTTGAAATCACATGTGCAGGTATTTAACCAGAAAATACAAGTCAAATTCGAATTTGGCTTTGGTCCGATGCTTTATGACAGAGTTATCCTTCTTAAACTTGAGAATTGAGAAGAAAACAATAATTCAAAGCCATTTTCGTATTGTGTAATATCTTCAAATGAATATATAAATGTATTCTTATTTTTATTGATCTAGTGTGTTCGTGAAAATATATTTAAATCATTTTGTCTATAGGTGCTGGCCTAGGACTTGTTTACATGACAGCAAATATAATAAATGTACACTACTTTTCTAAATACAGAGGCATAGCTTGTGGAATAGCATTATGTGGATCAGGTTAGCCTTTTTCTATAATAAAATATTTGAAATTCGTAAAGAAATGAAAAGCAGACATTTTGTAATAATCCAGAATGATGATCATTG
This sequence comes from Ruditapes philippinarum, assembly GCF_026571515.1. Classification (NCBI taxonomy): domain Eukaryota; kingdom Metazoa; phylum Mollusca; class Bivalvia; order Venerida; family Veneridae; genus Ruditapes; species Ruditapes philippinarum. The sequence goes on from NW_026859848.1 coordinate 91,676, forward strand.
CCCGTTACTATTTTTGAATTTAAAATGATCAAGTCGTATTTTACATAAATGTTTTGCTGTCGATTGAATGAATATAAAAATGACAGATTTTTCCATGAAAAAAAAACGTCTCTCTACTCAATGCAGCTTTTAAATCTTTGAGTATTTAGTTGCCTTAACACCCAGATAATTGTCTTGAATACCCTAAGTCATTCTTTGGTTCTAATAGTTTACAAGATAGTCGTAAAATATCCACAAAAAGAAAATGATTTATTGAAAATTTTTAAAGAAACATATATAACAAAATCACCTCTAAATGAGACTTAATTGTTAATTGTTCTTATAGTGTGCAATATTTATTATCAATGACTTCAAACTGCTTAGTATCGTATTTAAATGCAAAAAAAATATTTGACTGTGCTATACAATGTTGGTTATGATTTGTAATGTTAAAAATGAAATTGCGTTGTATTTTAATTGAAAATATGATACTGAGTTGAATAAAACAGACATTATTTTGATATAGGTGTAGGATCATTTGCTTTTAATCAGGTATATCGTATTCTCATACACGAATATGGTTGGAGAGGAACTGTTTTGATTCAATCGGGGATATGTCTTCAATGTCTGGTATTTGTTCTTCTCCTTCTTCCACCGACAAAAGATGACCAAAGTGAAATTCTGGCGTCTCAAATGACGATATTTTCCATAATAAGTGATAGCGAATCAGATAATGTACGAAGCATAGACGACAACTGTGCGCATAGAAATGATGTGGACAGAGTAGTAGACTGTATTGACAATAATCGCATAAATGAAAGATCAACAAACCACTCTGGTACAGCGCATCACAAGAAAAAAGAACGTACTAAACAATCTTGTATCATACGCAATCCGTGCCTTAAGTATTTATTCAAAGACTATTTTGACACTAAACTTCTAACCGATATGAGGTTTTGGATATTTATTTTATCTACTATCATCGTACATCTAGCATTTTCTGTGGTAGTACACATGACCGCCGATAGTGCTGTCGAATCAGGAATGTCAAAGTTTGAAGCGTCATGGCTCGCGTCGTCAATTGGTGAGCTATTATTTTATAAATATTTAAATCTAAGGGACAGCGTAAATTCGCAACAAATACATAATAAAGACTGTTTAGATATCTTAGGATGCTTTAATATTGAACCCGACCGAAATGTTGTTATTTGTGATGTATTAAACACAACTCATCCATATCGGTGGGTGGCTTATTTGAGAAATCTACGGGACCCTCTTTGCTCATGTATAGGTAATTCTCTGCTGAAAACAATTCTGGGGGATGCACCAGTATCCTACATAATATCTCAATGTTTTGTAGCATTCACAATTAGCAAAGAATGACCTCTACATGAGCAAAGAGAGTACCGTTTAAGAAGACTTTGCGAAGAGGGTACCGATATGGATATGCACTGTGTAAAATTATCATTATATTTTGACACTGATACGTTACACAATAGGTCTTTGTTATTGTACGTAAATATAACATTAATTCACTGCTTAGTTCACTGAATCTGATGACATTGTCCTTATATGATTGGTGTGGTGAGTTGCTAACTCAGTTGTCTAACCATTGTACATATTACATAATTATTTGACAAACGATTGTTTTAAAACACTTTGATAATATACTGTACAAAGAAATAAATTTGTTTTTGTGTATTTTTCATTTTATATTTTCAAGGGATTGCAGGAAGTTTTGGAAGAATTGTCTTCGGTTTATTGGCTGATCGGGTAAACTTTAGTATAATATTGATGGTGTTTGGACTACTGGTTGCGGCAGGTATTTCCATAGTAATAACATTCCTGCTGACTTCCTTCAATACACGTTTGATTGGGACGGTACTATATGGATTTTTCATAGGTACGACTGCTATTTTATTATCAAACGTTAGGTTGTCATTATTGTAAACTTATTGGTGTTGCCGGATGTTTCTAAATTCAAAATTTCACCATTTTTGTGTTTAACAGTTAAAGCCGGTCCTAGGGGTCGTGGAAGCCTACTTGCTCTACCCAATACCATCCATGACCACGCTCAGTCAAATTCTTTTACTTGTGACCCTTGTAAAATGGTGCTAACGTCATATTGAAGGTTCAATATTCATCACCATATTTACACATTTGCGCTATTACAATGTTTACATTTTGTATACTGATTATGCAGATGCTAGGGGAGCTTTCAAAGTTTCCGTATTGTCCACCCTCAATCAAACTAAGCCGGTGACATATTCAGTTTTACCGTTTAAGCCCCTTTTATGAGTTCCCATCTATAAAATCACAAGAATTGTAAAATATTGTTATGTAAGTATTTTTCCTAGATAGCTTGTTTCAAATATATAAATCTTATTGTTTTAGGTGGTTATATTACAACATGCCCTCTTGTGCTTGCCGAACTGTTCTCGCCTGCAATGATTGCAAAGACCTTTGGTTTATACTTTTTTGCAGTTGGACTATCTGCGTTAGCGTTTACCCCTATAGGAGGTATATAAACTTTTTTGTTTTATCTCAAAAATCTTGAAAAATGGAGAAGTACGAAGGCAAAAATTTGAAAGTTTAGTATTTCATGCCTGATTTGAGTGGACAGTGAAACATAATCGTGAATTAATAGCTCTCATTTGTTTTCAAAAATAATAAAAATACAACAACATTCAAATTTTAAAATTCGGAGCGACGTTTTAATGTTTCAAACTTTGCCTTATTGTGTTAACTTCTATAAAAGTCTAGTAGATTTTGTCTCGTTAAATAACAAGATATATTTAAAAATCAGATGATATATATGTAAAAAAATGATCATGAATTGTTACTTATACATAGTATTTTCTGTTTAAAGGTCTTTTGTTTGACAAAACAGGCAATTATGACGTCACGTTCGTTGTAGCCGGATCCGAGCTGTTTGTTGCTGGCCTCGTCATACTTTTGCTGAAAGTTATTAAAAAGAAAGGAGAAAATTCATCCTGAAATTGACCAATAAGCCATTTTCCCGGTGCAATGTATCAAAATATTGCTTTTAATGGAACGACCGGAAATGACGTTGAATAGTTTAGTGACGAACAACATGTATTTGTTCGCTTACTACATTATACCTAATATTACACAGGCCTATATAAAAAGGGTTCACAATCTAAATTTATTGAAAAGAGTGTGTTGTATAATTTCATACATATATAACCTTAAATATTACATAGATCACAATTGTACAGAGTCTAGAGTTATATAATCAATTTTACACCTTGCATGTATTGTATTATAAATTCAAATTTGGATGGTCTGAAGAACACATAATGACAATTGAAGTTGCATCAGAATTAAATGACATAAAATGAAGGTAATTGATATTTTATATTCTTATTGTTATAAAGAAATGGCGGCAAAGACTTATCTTGTTACAAACTAGACATTTTCTAATCAATATTAATAATGCTACAAAGAAGTATGCTTATATTTACGATAGAAAACGATAAAATGACGTAACCGCGCGGAAAATTAATAACGAATTATAATAATGTAGAAATAATTTATTTTGTTTTTGTAATAAATGAAGTTGCAATGGCATAGAGAATTATACTATTATAACATTAACTGTGCATTTACCCTGATGATCATAAGAGAAACCGGTTTTGTATTTTCCCATTTTATAAATTTCACAGTATAAACGTTTCAGCTAGGTTATGTAAAGAACGCTATTTTATTGATGTTTTTAATCCAAAACTTAATACTATATTATGACGTTATTAGTTTTAGATTATGCGTACACATGTGTACACAAAAACGCCGTCGTTACTATGCGACGACGTCACATTTGCCCTGATGATCATAAGAGAAACCGGTTGGCAAATAACTAAATAAGTTTACTCATTGACTGTGTTTTTTGTTTTGTTTTTATATATATATGAAAGAAAGAAAGACATGAGCGAGAAAGCGAGATATAATATATAGAGAAATCGCACGAAAAAATCTTGTTGTTGTTGATGTTGATGTTGTTTTTCTTTTGCTGATTACCCGAACTGTGCAGTGAAAATGCATCATCATAACTTTGTTATATTCTAGTTTTATTCCTTATTCTTTCACCAGTAATGATGGAAAGTTGCCATATGACCTCCAACATGTTAGTGCGACATTACACCCAACGAAACAAAATATACATAAACATTTATTGGACATAAAACCACAATTAATTTCGATAAAATGGACTACATAGACACGCTATTCCGACTACAATTATGATTTCCTTGCCTTTCTTTAAATCAAACTATGAACCTTACATACAAGTCTTGGGTAATAAATATTTGTAATGAAATATATAATAAGTATTTATTTAGTTAATTAAATCAAAAACGAAATTGATTTCTTTCTATGATTTTAAGTATGAAGTTTTTTAAATGTTAGTTAAATGTCATTATCACATTCAGTCTTTCCTTTACTTTAATTCCAATGAGAAGACCTAAATATGAAAAAAAATATTTGAAATAAGCTGTCTTCAATAACGTCTAACTATTAAATAGCAAGAGAAAATATATACCGCCATAAAACCCCCGGCGTCCCAACATAAAACCCCCCAAAGGGCACAATATGACGATTGTGTTTTAAATGTGAAAAATATTGAGATAAATAAACTACTACGAAGAGACCGACCAACACGATCATAAATTATTATTAACTTAATTCATTCCAAGTGTGCATTTAATATAAAGTACAAAGATGCCTTGACTTTCTTCAGTACTTTTTTTATTAAACAACAGATGGCAAGCCAGGACTATTTCAATTTGCTACTGCCGTACATACACTTCAAATAAATAATATCGTTACATAAATTAAAGAAAATACTACGTAGGCATTCTGGCAATAATTAAAAGACAACATTAAGTAGTTGAAGTCAATAATTCTCTTACGAAAGTTCAAAATCTTATGTTTTAAACCACAAACAATCCTGAATTAATTTATACACCAAGAAATTGTTTCATTGAAGTCTTTACTGCATTCTTTCCTTGACAACAAATGTCGTTCTGTTTTTAAGTGGAAATGTAATGTAGTTTCGGCAAAACATTTGTTTCTGTGTGTTATCACTTGAAAAAATTACAATAAGAAACAGGATTCCAGTTTTCACTAGTTTTGTTGAAGGTTACATAAATACAGCAAAGGAAACTTACAATAATTATTTGGTATACTCTTTAATTTCCGGGCGGTGTTGTGTTTAACATTGCTCTGCATCCAAAGACATTTGTTCTTTGTATTCATGCTTGTTTTCATTTCGTTTGTTTGAACGGAAAACACTAGGCAAACAAAGATCGGGCTAATTTTCATTGTCATCTCGTATAATTGACTTGCAAGTTTAATTGCAAGTTTCTTTGCAGCGGGTATCTTACGTTGATTTGCCAGTCATCGTAGCCCCAAATAAAGTTGGATAGAACGATTGCAGGTTCACAAATTGCATATGTTTTGATTCATGCACGATCATCGTGGGGTAGTCGATTGTCACATGCTGAGTGTGAAATGATTTATCTGAATTTAGAACACTATTATGAGTTTGTATCAATGAAGTTTAAAAAACAAACCATTCTTCATTCACATAATCAAAATCATTATAGAGAGAAACAGAATCCCTAAAGAAAACCCAACACGACAAAAATGAAAATGTTGCAGACTCGGTTTGACTGAACCTGTTCATGGACGTTACTTGGAAGTGCAAGTAACCGCTCACGCCCCCTAACACCGGCTAAAGGAGAATTCAACATTTAATCATCGTTATAGTGAAATTTTGATTTTAGAAACATCCGGAGATGTGTTCATACGGCAGTCATCATGGAACATACTTGAAATATTTGAAAGTGTTTACCAGTACCCTTTCTTTGATTTTATGCATTTTCATTATTCAATAAGACTAAATCAAACAAAACAAATTTTCTGGGTCGTATTTACGCAGACTAAATTCCAGGCTCTTGTTTGTTGATATAACAAACGATTTGCGTCCCTGAATGCATTCAAATATTTATGAATTTTGCCAATGTGCTGTTCCAAATAGTTTGAAATTAAACGAGAGCACAATTCGCACTGGTGTATAGAAAAAACTGTCAAAAACTTCAAAAACTATTCGATTTACAAAAGAATACCGAATCTCTGAAATTAAAAGTTCTTTCACTCATCTTCACTCATCTTCAAAGATGTCACAAATAATTTAGAAAGTAAACATTTTCAACTACCCGCTTTGCTTGGCATATATTCTATGAAAGTTATTACTATAAATATATACAAAGAAAAGTAATCTGTTCGAATTATATCATATAATATAATCATATCTACTACATGTTAGCTTACGTACCGTTCTATCACCAGCCGCTATCTAAAAGTTACTCTCCCTAAACAAATTTAGAGCTCAAATGTGACGTTAAGTTATGGTTACGAAAATCTTTAGATAGTTTGCATCCTTAAATAAATAAGATATAAATGCATTTCCGACTAGTTGATATATTATACCACGTCAAATTATATCGTATTTTGTAACTATTTTGTCGTGTAAAATACAATGAGAGTTGTAAGTTAATCCGTGCAATGTTTTAAAAATTAATATCGGAATTTTCTCTAAAGTTGAAGATTGCATTTTCTCAAGCATATGTATTGTAAGTATAATTGATATAAATTTATTTCAATTTATGTGATACGTTGTAAATAATAAAGTACACATGTGCATACTTTTTATAATATAGAAATAAATATTGATATCAATAAATCGTTTACCTGAGTGGCAAAAATAGATTTATTCTTAGGTTACGTTTGCAATAAATTAAAGATCCTGTAATACAATTTTTTCATGGTTTTATTTCATAAATATGATGCTCAAATTAAGATTTGTTAATATTGTAAGTTCCAATAAGCATTATTTATAAAGATTTTACCCAATTTAATATTTCATGTAAATAAGGGGAAGTAATTAGAAATTTATTTTTTATAAGTTGTAAGTCAAATTTTCCAATAAGAAATGAATGCATGTAATTTATTGATTAAATATAATGTACACAAATATTTGCAGTACACATTTTACATATTCTTCGATGTTTGAAAATTGTTTTATTTGCATAATTATATACATATATAATTTTTTGCAAATGTGGTATACACACAGTAACAATATCAATCACAAAACATACAGGATCTTTAAGGTGTTTCTAACATATAAGCGGCTATAAGTATATAGATAATAAACTGGGTATTATTAGATTCAAAGCTCATATTTTAGATACAGTGCCCATAGGCAATCGATTAGTATTATATTACATTAAATCAATATATTTTTAGCAGACCAAATCGATATGAATTGATTAAAATGTATACAATAGCGATTATACTTGATATACTTCGAGCCGGTGCTAGAGGGCGTGGACGGTTGGTTGCATTTACCACTACCGTCCATGAGCAGCTTGAATCAACCGAGTCTAGTATACATGTATTTTTAATTTTAAATTTGCCGTTTTTTGTTTGCTTTAGTGATTCTGTGTTACTCGTTTAAATTCATCAAAGCCGTCGATAGATTTTAACAACTTTGCTTATCACTATGCACAAATGCAATGTCGATCATCAATGGACAATGTAGGCGTTCGTATGTTCTTTATACAAAGCTGCACCGCGATGTTTGCCGGCGGTCGTCAACCATTTATACTAAGACCATTTAACTTTTAATAAATGTTTATAATTAATTCAAGCATTAAGATATGACTCATTACATGACATGCAAACATTCAAACATAAAAGATAAAATATGCGGGTGTGACCTATATACCCCACTTTATCATTTAATAACTGAACTAAGTGTGAACCATTAATGCTCCTTAATTGACTACTCAATTTGCATGTAAATATCTTGGATATGACTTTCTCTTAAAGAAGTCCAAGATATTGTCGCTACAACTAATTGCTTCCTAGGCATTTCGCGTGTTACTGCCACAATCAGACTAAATTGTTAAAAAGAAATGAACGGCGATAACAAATAGAGGAAAAAAGTGTGAAGGCAAAAGATTAACCGGATTGTGACGACAATGTATTTCTAAACTACATCGTTTCGAGTGTCATGTTATTGCATTTATCATTCTTAATGCTTACTTGGGTTCTCACTTTTTATAGGATGTAAATTACAATATTTAGGGTGTCCGTTTTTCAAAAGGAATAAACAAGAAAAGTGTATTTAGGTCTCATCAGAAGAGCCGCAAATCTGGGAAAAGCCAGAATCAAAGAAAATAAAGGGTAAGATTGTCTCTTTTTATCATAAAAAGCCTTATGGTTTTTGTATTGATCTTACTATTTTTTCATATCAGTTAAAATAGATTAGAAAAAATATACACGTGACGGTGTATCATGAAGAAAGATAAAAATAGTAACATAAACTTAAAAATAAAAGGTAATTCAAGCAATGTTTAAGTGGAGCAAATCATTTATAAAATGTTTTAATTTTTGTCAATTTTAAGAATGGTGTTTCCTCAAATAGTTTTGTTTCAAGATTTCAGAGAATTTGTTTAAACTATTTTTTTGCTAACCTTCACATACGAGTATAAAGCTGTTTTGCATGGCTATGTATCAAGACATAGATCTTGTATCTGGTTTTTATGATGAACCACATTATTCCTTTGTATATTGAAATCATTTATCTAATTAAAAGAAGTAGTTTATGTACATTTTGTTTCTCTGTAGCGTCATGAGATACATAAAAATATAAGAGATAAGCATCATAAAATTATCGTTTATTTTTTTTTATCTGTTATGAAAAAGAAAGAGCAATCAGTTATTTCCTGAAGCAAAATCACAGTGGATATAAACGTGCCTACATCAAGACATGGTGCAAGTGAAATTAAATTAGTTTAAAATAAATCATATAGTCACCGGAAATTGTGCTCGCAATAAACCATACACATTGAATTATATAAACTCACAATGAATGATAGGGTGATAATGTTAAGCCATTGTGATAATAAACTTATTGTTTTGTTTGAGCAGACAACCTTTGCTGTTGGCAGATTACTTTGTTCTTTTTTAAACTTAAGATACTATTATGGGAATGAATTTACATTATCAAGCTTGCATACACAAACTAGCCGTATGAACACATCTGCGGGTGTTTCTAAATTCAAATATCACCATTTTCATGTTTAAATGTTGAACTTTGCTAAAGACGGTGCTAGAGGGCGTGGACGGTAACTTGCACTATAAAGTACCTTCCCATGAACAGGCGTAATCAAACCGAGCCTGCAACATTTTCAGTAGTGTTGTGTTGGGCTTTCTTTTGGGACAAGGACAACTATTATTTTATAAGCTACTTTTACTTAATAAAGTAGTATTTAATGTATTGTTTAATGAGATATATAAAAATATGAGTATACGTTTCATTCTTTAATTTTTATTTTGTAATACCGTTCAAAGGCAATCAATTGATTAATGTAAAGAAATGATTATTTCTGGATGATTTATATGTGTGTGGATTCTAATATATCGAAAGATAAAATAATGAATCCCTTTAATATTAAGAATTTATAAAATGTGTGTGTTTTACTTTTTAACAATCAACGTTCTATTATTTTTTCATACAAATACATACAAAATGTCATTGGACGCACAATCTATATATTAATTATATTTTCTTTTTAATTTATAACTTTCAAATCAAAAAATAGATTTCTGGAATAATCGTTTGCAAATATCATTCAATTCCAATGCTACCATGAACTTGTGTTATCACCACATGATACTTAAGACATTATGATAATTTTATTACTTTGTTTACATTTTATTTTAATGTTCATGTGTATCTTAACATACTTATACGATTTTAAACTGGAGCTATAGTAATTTGCTGATGTGGAAAATATAAAAAAAATATCAAGCCCGCAACATAAAATAAGCGTTAATAAAACTTGTTTGAAATATTGCCCTTGCGCGTCTCATGGACCCAGTGACGTCAAACATTGATTGAAAATATAGGAAGTTTCTACTATTTTAGTTTGTTCATTACATCATCAGGCATTGTCAAGCGTACGTTTTTTTTAATATTTGACCTTTTCAACTTTGCTGGTTCCAATATTCCTACTGTATATCAACCTTTAGATATGGTGCCTGCTTTTTAAATTTGTCTTTTGATATGAAGGCTTCATTTCCTCTGGTGTTCACAAAGATTTAAGGATCAGGATCAAGATCAGGATCAAATTTAAAATCTAATAGTTTTCATTGTTTATCCTCGTGGTTTACATATCATTCTAATATTAATTTGATAAAAATGTACTTGCAATAGTAAGTTTATGAAATTTTATAATTAATTTATTGTTAATTAAGCAACATATGGGCATTTTACTGTTGATCCAAATATTGACCCTGATCCTAAAATTGATCCTTATTTTGTTCCGAATATTTTTGTATTTATTTTTTTATTTGTTGCAAAAATAGTTTGGTTTATTTGCAAATCAGCAATTTTTTACATTTTACCATTTAATTCTTCAAAACAAGATTCATTTTAGTAACATAAAACAATGAAAATAAAATCAGGATCACTTGATCCTGATCCCGATCTTTTCTTAGTGAACACGGGGCCTGGTCCCCTCTCAAAAATCTTTTTTTTTTCAGTTCCGCCCATCATCTTCTCGTTTAGGGCACACGCTTTCTTTTATTTGGGGACCCTAATCCGCTTTTTGTGGAATAGCACTAACATGTCACATTGAAGGTTCCATGATAACCGCTGTAAACACATCGACGGATGTTTCAAAATCCAAAACCACACCATTTTCATGTTTAAATGTTGAATTCTTCTTAAGCCGGTGCTAGGGAGCATGGGCGGTAACTTGCACTTTCCAATATCGTCCATGAACAGGCTCAATCAAACCGAGCCTGTAACAGTTACATTTTTTTTTCGATTTTAGCGTTCTTTGGGGGTCCGTTTTTCTCTTTTTGTGGCATAAATAATATATGTGAAATAAAGATTATACAAACACTGTCCCTACAACAATGTACATGTTTATCAATGAGAAGCTTATAAGAGTGGGGAACCTTTTTATATTTTCGGTAGATTAATATTTTAACCTAAACATATTCCAATATCAACTGTTGGTCAATCACCATTATAATAGTCAATCTTTTGAAAAATGTGTTCAATTTATCTCATCTAAACAATGCATAAATGAGCATAATGTCACTTTAATATTTATTATACAGTACGTTTGTATATTTTACTTGGTATCTGATTGATATACATGTAAATTGTTTTAGGGGCAGTGCTTGTTCATCTTAATAACACATATGAGCCGTGTCACGACAAAACCAACATAATGGGTTTCCGACCAGCATGGATCCAGACCAGCCTGCGTATCTGCGATGTCTGATCAGGATCCATGCTGTTCGCTATCAGTTTCTCTACTTGTTATAGAGTTTGTAAGCGAACAGCATGGATCCTGATCAGACTGCGCGGATGCGCAGGCTGGTCTGGATCCATGCTGGTCGCAAACCCACTATGTTGGTTTTATTATGACACGGCTCATATATTATTTTTGCCACTAAAAGAGAAAACGAAACATTAAAGTATAAATACAGACTCGAGTTGTGCGTATGCGGACCACCCAAAATTTCGACATTTTACAAACCTATTCTCTTTTAAACACCGTAAATGGCCGATGACGTTAAAAGGTCTACTAAATGCTATGACGTTGAACGTTTGTCTGATAATACTGAACTTTGTCGAAATCGCATAACTTTTGTTTGTTTTCAATGATCATATTGTAACGTTCAGTGTTCATAACAAAACACTTTAAGATCGCGACGTTTGATGGATACGGCAACGGGCTAGCGAACGACATCAAAGAAGTTTTTGGGAAAGGTACTAGAATATTCTCGGATCATTGCTTAACAGTTTTTATAAGAAATGTATAACAGGTGACGAAAATGAAGTGAAACTGGCGCCCTTGTCGAGCAATCATGAATAGAAATATTAAACTGTAAAAAGAATTTCAGAGGAAAAATTATTTATGCTTCATTTGAGTTTGTAGCTCACCGTCAGAATTGTACTTTTCACGAGATAAATACTTCAAAAATGCGAAACAGTGACATTACATCACATAAAGTATGAATATGACGCTTGGACCGCACTGCGTTACTAGGAAGTTCTATAATTTATAAAAATGATATCTTGCTGATTTGTTGCATGTGCACTCAATAATGGCATGTGCAATATCAATGAAAGTTTTACCCCATTTGTTTTCTTTAACTTAATAGCTGTTGCCCACGACTTATTTGGACAGTCTTCGTACCTACCTTAACTAAAGTATATTTCAATACAAGACATTTTGCATGAGTTAAAAGTATTTTTATGAATCGTTATAATCACTAATAGGAACAAATCGAGTATGCAATTATCTTGTAATTTTGTTGTATTAATGCTTCCGAGGGATCACTTTGTTTCCGGATTTTCATTTCTTTTATTTTTTTCTAGATTGAATTAGATATTTATTTTTCAAATATTAGAAAATTTCACAATCCGTTTTTTTTTAAATATTATTTTTCTAGTTCTTAACGTCTTTTTTGCATTTTTTGTCTGAATTTCAATCACCATTGCATGTTTAGAGGACTTACTTATGCATATGAAATACGTTTTTTTTTTTTAGAAATTATCTTTGTTTTTGTTTTCATTTTGAGTTTATAGAATTTATAAACTGACCTAAACTGACCTTAAGTACCAAGTGATCATTGCCTTGATATTTTGTTTTTCATCTTCAATAAAGCATGCGAATAAAAAAAGAGTCGTATTTTCACAGGATCAATAATGACACATCTTTTCCAACAACTAAAACCAATGCTCATATATGAAGGAAATCTAATTAATAAACTTTAATAAAATTATAAGATATATAAAAATAAAAAGATGCAGCAGTTTAAAATGCGGCCTGTGCAAACACATGATAGAAGGAAATACATACCATTTCAAGAATGGCCGCGAATTTAAAGTAAAATTCTCAGGATCATGCGACATTAGAAATGTAATTTATGCATTGAAATGTAATGGTTGTTCCAAAGATTATATTGGAGAAACTTCAAATTTAAGAAATCGAGTAACATTACACAACCAACATATACGAAATCCAGACAATGCATTATTACCAGTCAGTCGACACATTGCCATTTGCGCAAAAGACATCACTCCAAAGTTTAATATAATGCCAATCTATAAAATGCGAGAACCAGACACATTCAAAAGAAGAATGAAAGAAACTGTTTTAATAAACGTTCTTAAACCAGAATTGAATTCAAAATAACTTTGATATTTATATAACAATAATATTATAGCTTATTATTATGTCCCTTTAAAACGTTATAAGAGTAACGTCCCTTTACACTGTTTTGACGTCGTTACCAAGCGACGTTATTAACGTCATTATCTTGAAGATCCCTTTAACGGGTGAAACCGGTTGATATTTCTCTTCAATTATTTATTATAGTTTTGTTAATAAACAATTGCAATGTAAACTGGAAAAGGCATCACTTCATTCTTTTTTCCCGCTATTTTTATCCGTATTGTTTAAACTTTACATTTTGGATATATATATATATATATATATATATATATATATATACAAGTTAAAAAAAAATAATATAACATACTTTTTACGATCTCGAATTTTGCTTTAACAGTTTGAGATTGGCTTGGCCAGAGTTTCTCACTTACACTACAATATCATTGATGTTCATTTCTGTTTTATTTCTAAACGCAGCTATACATTTTCTTTGTATATTTTTGCTAATTCCAAGAGAAAAAATTTATAATCACTAAAAATGACCAATGAAAAAAATCTTGACCGGGGGGATACACAACATATTGTTACGTATGTTAAAAACGCACCAATATTTTTTTTTTTCAAAAAGGAAACATTTAAATAGTGGAACTGTTAAATCCGGTGTCCCTAAGGGATCTATACTGGGCCATTTACCTTTCATTTTCTACGATAATGACTTGATATTTAATACAAAACACTATAACATACACATATATTCTGACGATCTTACTACGCATTCACCAGATAAAACATTAAAGTGATTCAGAGAACTCTACAATGACACGCTGATAATTTGAATAAATGACCTAAACAAAATGATTCGGCAATGAATCCGCAAAGACTACTCGTATGGTAATTGGGTCAGAAAAGAAATTAAAATCCAAATTTTCATTACATATAGATATAGAAATTATATGCCTAAAATATAGAGAAAATAAGAATCCCTAAAGAAAGTCCAAAACGGCAAAATTGAAAATGTTGCAGGCTCGGTTTGATTGACCCGGTTTATGAACGTTACTGTAAAGTGCAATCTACCGCCCACGCCCCCTAGCACCGGCTTTAGCAGAATTCAACATTTAAACATGAAATGGTAAAATTTTAAATCAAACGAAATAACGGACATTATTACGTATTCATTTAGTGGAATATACAAGTAAAGCACGTCTGTAATAATTTACAAAAACAAATTGCTCTATTAAAACGTATACCGTCTTTTTTTATCTTCTGAAATGAAAGGAATGTTTTACAACGCCTATATTTTACATTGTTTTGATTATTGTTGTATTACATGGAGTACACTAACAAACTTGAATTTGTAAAAGTGATGTAAATAAATTGCAAAAATGCTCAGCAAATATTATGATTATTATATACGTCAGTTGAAATGCCATCCTTAACAACTATTTCTAAAATAAAATTCAGTTTGGTTAACTTTTGACAAAAAGGTATCATAGTGCTTTATCAGTATTTTAAATATCAACATAGATTGACTCCCCCTTATATTTCAGACATATTACGTAGTATTAGTGTTCGAAATCAACTCGGGTTAAATTGCTTAAAGCTTTGCAAATATGGGTTGAATAATCAAGAAATAAGTTTTAAATAATCTATTATTTAAACTGTCGAAACACATTTTAAAAATTTTGTTGATAGTGTTCCTGTTGAAACATTTTCTATAGTGAGACAAACCTTTGCTTACATCTGATAATAGTTAAAATGCTAACAAAAACGTTTTACCTTTCATAAATTCGTTAGGACCTTTTAACCCTTTGAATTGGAAAAAAGGTGTGTCTGAGTCGGGGTTGCAAGAAAAATGTTTACATATAATTCATGTTTAATGACAATAATCCTTATCATAATGCCTCTGTAAACAAACCCTCTGAAGTGTGAGTACCATTTATCCTTGCAAGTTGATGTAGGGAGACACAATCTGTTAAGTCAAATCAAAAATATTTGCCCTTTTTCAGTTTCTTTCTTTTTCTTTTTATTATACGTGCAGTTACATTTTTATTTCAAAACCGTCAGAAATTTGCAACAAATTACATCTCTTTGAGAAAATTACTGAATTAATTAGGTCAGGTTGGTTAACTAGGTTAATAAAGTGAACCAGACAATGTCAAAGAGTAGTAAGCATTTATATTACAAACCGTTTCGAATTGTTTATCATTTTATGAAACTAGGTAATGTAAATTGTTTGGCACTTTTGATGTCATAATGATCTAATATTTGTTCACTTACTCTTTTCCTCAACATAGGAACGCACGTGACACCTTCTCCCATCTTGACGAGTGTACCCGATAAGTAGATGGGTTCTCACTGAATTTCTCATCGACATCAAACAAACGCTTTATCTGCTGTTTATACATTGTTCAACCGAAGTGTAAGCGCGTAGATCACCATGAACGGTGTCTACATGAAATATAACCACATCAGCGATGCTCAAGGTAATAAAGCGGATCCGGCCGTAGTTACGAAATTAAATGGGATAACACCGACGACAAATTGTCCGCCAGACACTCCCCCGAACCATGTTCAGCCACTGTCAACAAAAGTCAACGCAACAATTGACGCAACCAAAAAAACTAACCATCCTCCCGAAAAATCGCCAAACAAGATAAAAAGTTGGAAGAAATGGTAAATATTTAGTCACTATCATGACCCTACAAATGCAATTTATAACTTCAACCACTTTCTTTAAAGCAGGATTTCAGAGTTTCTATTACTCAGCCTTGAATAGCATGTACAAATGTAATAAATGATAAGCCTTATATAGAATTCTTGGCCATATAATCTTTCAACATGTACATCATTTTGTCTGTATTAATTGATTCACAAAAATCATATTTTGTTTGACTAATTTGTTTTACGTTTTTGAAACCCCAGCATATTTTTATTTTGATTAATTAATTCAGTCAATTTGGAATACATTTGATACGTAAGATGTATAGGCTTCTGATAAATACACCAATGCCCAATATTAACACGGGCTTGAATAAAGTTGAATTAATCAAAACACATGATAAGAAGTATTATAAACTTCAGTTTAATGGACACGGAAGAAAAAGAATGTTACATTTTTTACATTGCCCATTTACTAACAACCCAGCGCATACCTGTACTTATACATTCACTCATTCGGGTACGGCACATAATTGGATGAAAATTACTAATGCCTTGAATAGCATGGTCAATTTTTTTTTCTTAAAATCTTTTTAAATGTGGATATATGAATGAAAAAAAATCACACCCCAAAAATATATATTTTAGACAAGCGGAAGAACTCGAGAGGATTAAAATTTTCACGAGCGCGTGTTAATGCCCTTACTGTGGCGCCGTATTTTTTATATAATTTCCGTGCTTCTTTTGCAAAATATGGGAAATGGCATATACAAACAAAACATATATCCTTTAACCGTATCGAAATCTATGGAAAACTGAAATTTTACGATTTATTTACGCAGAAGTGTCCGCTCCTTGACTTCGGACACGAAGTCGTAAATTATAAACATACATCATTTCAGGGCTAAAACTGTAAAATTATCGGGGGGTAACATCATCAAACAGGACTTAATTCAATATTAGTTTATACGGCGAACGCAAACACTGTTAAACTCAGAAAAGTTCTTACCGGGTTAAATTCGCGTAAAAATGCCATCCAAGTATGAACCCGTACCACATGCACTTACATGTTTGCTGAAAATTACTTTTTCTGTCGATGAGCAGTGATTTATAGGTCTATTAAACAAACCTGTGGTTTTGAAATGATCTCGTGCATACACTTATGAACATATAAGTTTATCTAATGGCTGCGATACTAGAGCAATAACAATTGATTGATTGTAATGAACGTATTCAAAGCCATACAGATACATGTATACCATTTATAATGGAATATAATTTTAAGAAAACATGTGCCGGATGTTTGTTTGCATCTAACATTTCACTGTCAACAAAACCAAGCCTCTTCCTGTTCTCGGCGACATTTAACTTGTCAATTTTGTCCTCTTCTTTGCTTTTGTTTTTGTTGTTTTTGTTGTTGTTTGTTTGTTTGTTGTATTTTGAGTTTGTTTGTTTTTTGTTTGTTTGTGTTTTTTTCCATGTAAATTTGCAGAATTATACTATTACTCTTATGAGCTGTTGACGTTTTATCAGAAAACTCTGTTTTGCTTTAAATACACTCCCGTTTCTTCAAAGATTTCTTGCAAATGAAGTGCTTAAACTTTATCTTTGTTGTTACCACGTGGCCCTTTCCAGTTCACATAAGTAAGTATTAAAATGATTGAATTCGTTCATCGCTAAACTGTTTTGTCTTTTTTTATCTTTTTGTTTTTTTTTGTTTTTGCTTCTTTGATAAATATAATACACCAAAGATCTCACATATAATTATATTTGACATTCTTTTTTTAAATTATGCTTTACATTCCAATAAGACAATTCATCTATGCATCACGTCTATGTTTACATCGTACAACCAATAACATACCCTAAACAACTTTCTAAAATGCATACCGATAGAAAACAAAGGTACATTCTTTTTATACTGTGTGAACAAAACCGACAAAATTTCATGGGCCGATACTACATAATTTCAAACAAAGACTTAGCCATCATCCAATTAATCTTCTAGTCTTAATTTAGAGACAATCGCGCCCATGTTATTTGGTCAACTGATGTTGTCTAGCTGAATCACAAGGCCGTTATCTTTGAAGGATGCAGTTTTCACGGCAACAACGGCTCGCGTTCATTACCTTCTCGTAATAATTAAAGTGTTGCATGGATATCTTTTGTTATGGGTCTACAAAAAGAGTATGTATTATAAATAAACATCAGTTAATTCTTTTTGGATTTATCTTATTAAAAAATAATAGATATTTGCATATTTGATTATTGTGTAACACCATATTTGTTGGATTTTATTTGATAATTTATTAATTTATTTTTTAATAACTGATTTTACATTTCGTGCACCATTTGATCACCTCAAGAATAATAGTGTCAATAACTTTATAGTTATTTCTTCTTTGAAAATGTGTTTCTAAAACTAATACCGGGGGTATATCATATTAGATGGTAATAATTATTGCAATATCTGCAATATTGTATATATACAGATAGGAAAATGCACTGTTTAAGAGGTACTGATTAAACCCTGGATCTAATACAATGGATTTTTATTACATTATTGATTCGCAATAGATATATTGTTTGTATGTAGTAAAACGCCGTATTCAAATTCGTATGACTTGAAACTTACGATTACACAATTGTTGCCAGTTTAGTTTTTACATAATTTTTGAAAAAGATAAGAAGCCCGACGGATTTATTGTTAGATAAGTTTCTTTCATCAGAACTCTTACATATACATCAATTTAAAAAGCACTGTCGCATATTAAGACAACAACAAAAAATATTTCATAAAAGAACTATTTTTGCAATTTAGTGACTTATGTAAATTATGGTCTCTGTTTTTCTTTAAATAGACAGCAAAAAACACAGCATAAAAGCACAGGTGTCAAATTTCCTAATTAATCATCATGTCAGAATCTTATGTAACTAGTGTGTTAGTCGGGTAAAGTTATCTTTATGAAAATTAAAGTCACTATCAAACATTTTATCTCAAAAATGATGTTGGCGACAGCGAAATGTTGTTGCTGATTTGTTAAACGAAGGAATCTTTGGCTTTCAAATGAGCGGGCTGGTGTAAAATCTGTCACAAGGGATATTTATTTACTTTTCGTAAGCTCTGTTCTTGTTAACCTACGTTTTGTAAATAAAACATCGAGTTTTAGTGCACATTTTTTTACATGTAAGTAAAATTTGCTTATCTGTTTGTACGACCAGCTTTGATATTTATACAGTATAAAAATACTTTTAATACTAAAACGATTTAGCAAAAAGTCTAATAGACTGTTTAAAACTAAATTGATAAATATATAATTATACCACCTACTGCAATTGCTTCAAGACAAATTGTATTGATATTTTCTTTTCAATTTTAATGACAAATCAAACAATTATCATTTATGTTCCACTTTTTGTCGCGACTTTAGACATTTCATTATTATTTTTACTGTTTTCAAATTAATATTTATGACGTTGTTTAATTATCATCATTGTTTAAAAGTGAATAAAAACTCATTAAAACAAGCATAATAAAGGAGGCTTTTTGTCTTTTGTTAAAAATTTAAAAAAACATTGATGTTTTGTGATTCAATAAATCCCCGGGTTTTTTTCAATACGTTGTTTTTGTTGTTTTGTACACACTTTTTTTAAATTTTTTTTCTTACCCGGGGAAAGGGTAGCCTTATAGAAGCCTTATAGTTAAGATGTCTTACTCAACCAAAGGATCATGGATTCGAACCCAACTAGGTCACGACAAACAGTATTAGTACTAGTCAGTTTTATGAAGCGGACACTCAAGTGCGGCTTAATAAACTTCAAGGTTTCATCATCAAAGTCGGGCTGTAATAGATATCTTTAAATTAAATGTATTTCCTTTTAATCACCTGTAACCAGTATATGTAATAATCCCTACACATTGAATTAATTAATTAATTGATTTATTTTTTAATTAATTAAATTAAATTTATTTATTTATTTATCTATCTATTAATAAATTTATTTATTTATTTATCGATCTATTTATATTTATTTATTTATTTATTTATTTATTTATTTATTTATTTATTTATTTATTTATCTATTTATTTATTTATTTATTTATTTCAGGTTCGGAACGTTTAATGTTGTTTATAAGGTTAATGAGATGCAAGTGGAGAAAGATAAAAAGGTACGGTTAAAGTTTATATCATTATTTTGAAAAAAAAACATTTGGTTCTTTAAAGGAAACAATTTGTCTTTTTCGGTGGATTGGTCTGCCATTGGCACATAAGTATTTCAGATATTGACAAAAAAAGCTATGGAAATGTTCCATCTGGATATTTTTTCACATATCTCCTTGAGAAAACATGCAGATTAAATTTAAAATGATTTTGTACGGACATTTATATAACAAATAATAATTTTTTTTCTTGAACAATTTATTATCTGCTATGTACCGGAACTTTTATGTAACTCACACCAACAACAAACATACATGATTCTGTCCTGCTTTGTGTCATACATGACACTAAGTCTATCAGGAATTATAATAGACCAAATAAGGGAACACAAATTATCATCATGATTGAAAATACTTTTTTATATATCTAGGTTCTTAATTTCTAAATTTTCGAAAGGGATGAGTAAAATAACCCAAGCTTTAAAAAAGCCTTTTTTAAAATTAAATTTGTTTCGTTGATGAAAAATTGCGTTTGGGATAAATATCCACAAAAAAATGTATTACAATTATTCAAATCTGATTACATTATGAAATATAATTTAAAATTGTTTTTTAAACAATTATCATAGGGTTATTTCCCAATGACGTTTAAAGTCTATACGGGGGGTTTTTTTGCCGTAAGGGGGTTGGGGGGTTATAATGGGTTTGGAATTTTTTTGACCTTTACCTTACAAAGCCTGGACAGTTAAAACCCCAAAAATTAAAGTTGGTAAATTTATTTTACACTATGAATAACAAAAACTGATTTGATTCATATTTGGACTACTCAACACCTAGGATATAGTCTTAGTGGGGTTATTCCGATATGACCAAATATGTAGATAACAGAGTAAAGCAGCTTCTATGTATATACTCAATTGAAATAACACACATGCCTATCAAAGAGTGAAAAATGGCCATTTTGTTGCAATTAAAACTTTATGGATGTAGATCCATAAGCATAGTCATATACCAAACATTGATAAGTAGTTCTTCTAAAAAAATGATGTATCATTTATCAAAATGGAAACTGAATTTTTTTTTTCTGTTACACTTGCCTTTGATATGACGAAGAAATAAAAGTTATGACTTTCTTACCATATGAAATTTACTATAACTCACTTAATAATTGATATATCTGATTTAAACTCGGACAGAACACAATCTTATCTGAGTAATTCAAATATGTTATTGCTATTTACCAATAAGAGCCTCTGTCATTTCATTTTTTTTTTTTATTTATTTTTGTCATCTACGGAAGTATGAGAATTACAACTGCAGTCCCTGACACTGTGGTCGATAAAAGATTTTTGAGGGGGCGGTGTTTTTTAATACATTCTGTGATTTGTTTCAATTTGTTTTAAACATTAAATCATATGTTTTTTTTTAATGTACTCAAATTAAATTACTCGAAGTAACACGTTACGTTATTCTAATATTTTTGCAGTTTTATTTGTAAAAAAAATGACAAAAACATTATTAAAATTATAACAATATGAGTCTAAATTTTAAGAAGTGAATGGAGCTGGTGATAGAAAGCATCACGTGATAATATTAAGAAAGAGTCGTTGAAGCTGTTGATTGTATTTAAATATTCTAAATAGCTATCATACCCTGAAAACTTTCATTTATATAGATTTTGTTATATAGGCTATGTTCTATATATCTAAGGTCGCTTCTACGACCTTACTTAAGGTTTGATAATTTCATAATATCTTAATTGTCAATCCAAACTTTAATTGTATCTGTTTTAAATATTTAATATTCTTATAATGTATTGCGAATCAAGCTTTTCAGAGGGCATCTTCGTGCGGAATGCTTTTTTTTAACATAACTTAATGAAAAGGGCGCTTTAAAAGTTTTGGTATAATAGTAATAACTTTTGACAATTTTATTTGTTTAAATTTTATACAAGGTACACAAACACTAGTAATAGGGCCGTCTTGTCTGACTATATATAGGTCAGTAGTAGTTTGCATCTTGGCTTGTAACATTAAAGCAAATACAAACAGATAATAGCGAAAAATGCTAAAGGCAGTACTGAAAGAGTTATTCCCCTTTCGGACACATCAATCCGACAGCGTTCTATCTGCATAAAGTTAAAAATGTTATTTTTGAGACTTACTTATAAAACTTTTAACATCAGAATCATTCAGTACATTTACGTTTTATTTTTTATTATTATTTTTTTGCTGTTAATTTTTGTTGTTGTTTTCTGTTGAAAGGACTAATCGCCGCAAATGTTAAGAAAAAACTTAGACATGATATTATGAAGCGCTCTTCAGAATGGATGCATTTCAAAAACTTCTGCATCTTATGTGTTTCTTGCTAAAAGTGGGTAAATGTAGGTGCTAAATCAGTACAGTTTGTGTTAAATGTTTAATCGTTTATTTATTTATTTATCAATTCATTTATTTATTTATCTACATGTATCTATTTTTCTAATTAGAGATTACCGGAAAAAAATTGCTTCCCTTTGTCTTGATTTTGATTTCAAATTACAAAATGTATAGTAAAATTTATCACATTCTTTAAATGCCGGATTAAATTTTATCAAATGAAGCTTTAATTAAGATATAATGTTTATGATGATATAATAATATTGTTACGATATTTTATATTGTTTAGAAACATAAATGGATATTGACGTTAGATAATTCTTTAAGGCAATTTTACTCGAAGTGTAAAAACATAGCATAACATAACATAACATAGCATAGCATAGCATAGCATAGCATAGCATAGCATAGCATAGCATAGCATAGCATAGCATAGCATAGCATAGCATAGCATAGCATAGCATAGCATAGCATAACATAACATAACATAATATTTATTCAGCATTAAATGTTACAATATTTATAGCCATTCAATATATAATACAAACATATAAGGGCAAGTACATGGTTAACAGAGAATTATATACAAATGATTTATACAAATTAATCTTAAATTATTATTTTTTAACAGAGTGAACATAATTAATTTTTAAAGTCTTTCCTTAACAATATTGTTCATCATTATTATCATTTATCTGTTGTGTTATTTCCATAATAAAACATATTGCAAAGAATATTTTTCTCTTGTTACGAGCAGTTATTGTGTTAATTGAATACATTTTTGTAAAACAATTAGAATATTGAGATCCATTTCATTGTGTTTACATTAACTTAAAATACTTACAAAAGATAAAAAGAAAACAAAGCAGTGAACATCAGGTTATGATAATAAAATTCGTTTTGGAATAAAGAAGAATTATTGCATATGGAAAGCTTTGTATATAAATTTGCTGACATTCAAAATACTTTTAATAGAGTCTAAATTCATAAGTGAGATAAGTTTTTTGCTTAGTATGCCAATGGTAAAAATATTGATTGAAGTAGTTTTTTCTTAAGTTAGTATATTTTTGGCATACTAAAAGAAAGTGGTACTAGTACTCGTTTTCTATAACATTCATATTACAATTTGAACATATTCTTTCATTTCTGTGAATATTTAAATGTCTTCCTTTTTCAATCATTAAATCATGGGACGTTGATGGACATACATGTAGTGTAGCCTTTTTCAGCATTTTTCTAAAATTGTTTCAGAAGACTGCGTTGAGTACGCACTATCTTTGTTGTTGTTGTTGTTGTTGTTGTTGTTGTTGTTGTTGTTGTCGCTGCTGCTGCTGCTGCTGCTGTTTACATTAATTAAAATATATAATATAAATGCAATCCATAGAACTGTATGAATTAAAATAATTATGTTTAGTGGAAAAAGTGGTATCATTATCACTAATGCTTTTAATTTAACCTGATACATTTCACGTAGCCCATTCGGTGTACATGCGATTATCAAATATTTTCACATCTTAAGTTATCTGTCGAGGGTAGAAATTGAAAGTGTACTTATCACTTTTTTCAAGGGGCGTAGTATTTGAAATTACATAAACAAAGAATTATAAACATTCAAACATGAGATTAATTTGAGTATAATGTCTTAAGTATACAAGATATGGAGATACGCTTAAGTATGTCATCTTCATTTGATAAGTATAGCTGGCGCAAACTGATCTGTCTTACTGTATCGTTATATATTATTACTTTTTTCCATCAATTGGATGTTAAATATTGAATACATGGAGGATAATCAAGATTCTTCTATAATACAGGGTTTATTTATTGAGTGGTATAAAAATAAGTATTTCACGAGCGGCGGTAGCCACGAGTGAAATATGATAATTTTCATACCACAAAATGAAAATAATTCCTGTATTTATAGAAAAAAACTTTAATTTTCTGGGGGGTTATATGCTTTTCTCATTTTTAACCTTATGAATAGAAAGTATTCCCTTTTAATTTTGTGCATTGGCTGAATTTAAAAGAAAGTAGTCCAGCAAATCATCAGTGAAAATACGGAAAATATGTTCCACTGCAGTGAAAAATAAATATTTACAATGAAAAAACGGAAAATAAAAATACGCGTTTTATTTCATAAATATTTCTCAATATTTTATTCATAAGTATATAATAAATAAACTATAAACACTTCAGACGTATGAGAAATTAAATGATAATGTACTATAAAGTGTGAAACAACAGCGAAAATGATACCTGTATGAAAAGTTATATCATAACAAAACTCATTAAAGGAACTGCACTGAGAACCAAAAGCCGGAAAAAAACACAAAAAATTGAATATCTTACAATACATTGGTCAGCTGGGGCACTTAAAACATAAATATATGCAAAGAATAATTAAAAAAAAAATTTCAGACATAAATTGTATTTTGTGCTTTTCTTAGCCGTTTTTTGTGAAAAGCGTTACAAAAAATTATTTCTAGTCCTGTTATGTCAAAAAACCTCATTGGAGTCCGTTTAATTATCAAATTGTTTGTCTTTAGTCGATGAAACTTTGTTTTGAACAAATTGCCATCGTGCGCTGATTAAAGGGAGCGTTTTGTTGAATTCTCATTCCAAGATTTCTTTTTCTACGAAAACAATTGGCTTTTTTGTTGTTTAAGTGAACATAAAATATAGAAATAAGCAAATTTTAAAGACATCTGGTATCTTATTTAAGAACGCAGCTAAAAAAGAAAAGAAATGGCCAATCAAGCCAGGGATTACTTGAAAAACTACACCATTCAAAGAGCTATTTTTCCATATCCGATTCTGTACCGCTGATGACATCTTAGATTAAGGTTCTTAAAGCTACATCCCCCAGATTAGTAAAAATATTTCAATAAAATCAAACTTGAGAAATATGTAATAAGATGTCAGGAAAAGTAATAAGTTTCAAGATTCAAGTAATATTTAACATATTATGTGCGATTAATGACTGTTTTTTTTTCAGTATTTACAACTATATTTCTACTGCGTTACTAACGCAGTAAAGGCTATTTATGCATATTTTGACGACTGTTTGGTTTGTAACTGCCAATGATAATGTGTAAATTGCTTACTTTTGCTTAAGGCCCTGTCACACTAGACTGCGCTTTTACTGCGTATGCACGGCGTTGTTAAAGTTAACAAAGCGCCGCGAGATCGCAAGAAAAATCAGATATTTTTTATAACATGGAGACTTCACAGCGTCCTCATGCCGATCATGGCGTTACTACGGAGCTTCCACGGCGTTTTAACGCGTTCCTACGGCGTTTAAATTGGCGATTGTTTGCGTTCGCACTGCGCTTCTACTGCGTTCTTTGCGCTTACACTGCGCTTTCACGACGCTTTCACGACGCTTACACGGCGCTCTCGCAGCGTTCACACTGCGCTTATATCGTGCTTCATATACCAGCGATTACTCATTCTGAGGAGTCATGTACCTGCTGCAACTGTAACATTTTATATATAGCAAACACGTTTTATATATACAGTGGAAATCCTCTATGAAGACCACCAAAAGGACTAGACTAAAGTCACAGTTGTCTTAATTGCGAATGGTCTTAATTATAGCTATAATTATAATGACATATATATTTCATGACCACCCTATTTGAATTTTTATGTGTAAACATGTTTAAACAATTATATTATTACCTTCAAATATTACTATAAACTGATGTTAAAATATTTAATCATAATAAAACTTAAGTCTAAAGATATTTAATATTAAAAATTTGATCTTCATAGGTCTTGTTTTATGTACAAAATTAATCTATTAATTAAGAAATTAATTCTTCACAAAATGAATATGCAGCAAATAACATTATACCACTCTGAAGTTTATTTTCTCACCTTTATACAATTTTCCAATCGTAACAGTTGTAACACCCTGTTTCATCAAGTGCCATGCTTTAGAGAATTCAATCAGATGAATAACATTAAACTTGTGATCTAAATAGGTATTAACTGGAATATCAGTAGTCTCAATAGTGGGGTTAGATAAATAAAACAATGAATTGGAACTGAAACTGGTGGTCTTAAAAATTGATAAGTGGTGT
Organism: Ruditapes philippinarum; assembly: GCF_026571515.1. Lineage (NCBI taxonomy): Eukaryota > Metazoa > Mollusca > Bivalvia > Venerida > Veneridae > Ruditapes > Ruditapes philippinarum. Next base: position 118,227 of record NW_026859848.1, read on the forward strand.
GGTCTTGACTGTTGACCATGCTTCCATTAACATGAATAACATAAAATCTCGTTCTTTTAAAAATTAATCTTAATACAGGGCTGATCTTGGTTTAAACATATTTTATTTAGAATATTTGTACATGTGTAAATAACAACCATACAATAATTATAGATTTTGGCCGAAGGGCTGATCTTAATTCCGGAGTGGTCTTAAGTACGGATTCTACTGTACTGCATTCTGCATTATAAGATGAACGCAGTACAATCGCCTTGAGAGTGCCGTTAAGTCGATTTAAGAGCGTTTGAGAAAAATAAAGCTCCGTACAAGCGTCGTACATATGCAGTATAGGCGCGGAAGAGACGCCGCACAGTCTCCGTACAAGCGCCGTGGCTAACCATGTCGTTCATTCGGCGATCCTTCTGCGCTTTCACCGCGCTCCTGTTGCGTTGCAGAAGTTGCTACTGAGTTGCTACGGCGTCTGTACTGCGATCCCACTGCGCTCTTATCAGAACGCCGAGTGACGGCGTTTGTTTTGAGCATGTTCAAAATGCGCGCCGTCGGTCGGCGTTCTATGCGATGCCACTGCGATGCTGCGGCGATGCTATGGCGATGTTTGCGATCTTAAACCCCTGTCACACTAGGGCGGCGTTCTCACGGCGTCCAAAGAAAATTCAAAACGCCGAGGTTAGCGCAGTAAGATCGCGCAAACATCGCCGCATTATCGCGACAGCATCGCAGTGGCATCGCATAGAACGCCGAGCATGCTCAAAACAAACGCCGTCACTCGGCGTTCGGAAAAGAGCGCTGTGGGATCGCAGTAAGAACGAAGCAACTCAGAAGCATTTCCTACAACGCAACAGGAGCGCCGTGAAAGCGCAGAAGGATCGCCGGATGAACGCCGCGACGCTTGTACGGAGATTGTACAATGTTTCTACTGCGCTTATACTGCGTGTGTGCGGCTCTTTTATGGAGCTTTATGTTTTCTTAAACGCTTCTACTGCGACTACTGCGTGTTCGGCTTTTTATGGAGCTTTATGTTTTCTTAAACGCTTCTACTGCGACTTTACGACACTGTTCCTGCGATCATTGCGCACTCAAGTCGATTCTTCTGCGTTCATCTGAAATTGCAGAATACGGTACAATAGAATCCCTACTTAAAACCACCTATGAATTAAGACCAACCCTATATTTAGACAATTTTTTAAAAGAACGGAATTTTCTGTTCTTTATGTTAATGGTAACATGATCCACAATTAAGACCATCGCACTTTTCCACTTTCTAGATTACCAGTTTCAGTCCCAATGCATTGTTTTATCTATCTAGCCCTACTATTGAGACCACTGATATTCTAGTCAATACCTATTCAGATAACAAGTTTGTTGTTATTCATCTGCTTGAATCATCTAAAGCATGACACTCGAAACAATGTGTTTAAACTGTTATGATTGGAAAATTGTAGGAAGGTGAGAAAATAAACTTCAGATTGGTTTAATGTTATTTTCTGCACATGTATTTGGTGAAGAACTTAATGAATTAATTTCTTAATAAATACGTGAATTATGTACATGAAACAAAACCTATGAAAATGTAATCTATTTATTAAATATCTTCAGACAAATTAGAATTCACTATTGTAACATCAGTTTATAGTAATATTTGAAGGTTATAATATAATTGTTAAAATATTTATATATATAATAATTCAAATAGAGTGGTCATGAAATAATATGCCTCGATAATTATATCCACAATTAAGACCACTCGCTATTAAGACCACTTTAGTCCAGTCCCTTTGGTGGTCTTAATGGAAGGTTTTCACTGTATATATAGAGCGTGTTTGCAAGTAAATGTCTTTTCAACCATGGATGACGAACGGCAGAAAGCTGGAATACTGCTAGCTTGCATGCAGGTGCAGCAGGTACACGACTATTCAGAGTGAAAAATCGCTGGTATATGAAGTACGATTTCAGCGCAGTGTGCGCGCAGCGAGAGCGCCGTGTAAGCGCTTTGAAGGCGCAGTGGAAGCGCAAAGAACGCAGTAGAACGCAGTCCGAACGCAGACAATCGCCAATTAAAACGCCGTTAGAACCCATTGCAACGCCGTTGAAGCTCCGGAGCAACGTCATGATCGCTGTGCGGACGCCGTGCCGTCTCCATGTCATCAAAATATCAGATGTTTCTTGCGATCGCGCGGCGCTTTGTTGAATTTAACAACGCCGTGCAAACGCAGTAAAAGCTCAGTCTAGTGTGACAGGGCCTTTACTGCGATCACCTCGGCGTTCTGAATTTACTTTTGACGTTGTGAGAACGCCGCCCTAGTGTGACAGGGGTTTTACTTCACAATTTTACACATTCAAATACCTTTTTCAAAAATTTCATTGAAATAAGCATGAATCTGGAGGCGTGCTGCTTTAAATATGATTTTTTTATTACGACAAACTGACAATTCGATACTAAAATAACATTCAACTCTTTAAACTTGGTAATTACTTAAATCGAACCGTGTTTTATTATCTTATCCCCTTATTCTAAATGATTCTACCAGAATTATCGGATATCCAGCGTTTCTCTCTATTATTGTCATTTTTTATTTCATTTCATATTTTGATCTTTTATATCAATTTATTTCCTTTTTTTTACCTTTTTTATTAGGTTTTATCACATGTTTGCCAAATGTCAAATCTGCGGTTTAAATACCGAGAATGAAAAGTATTTGCGGTTTTTGATATAATGATTAAATTTATATCATAAACGATCAGATGATATGCTTTCAATAGCACACGTTGTTTGTTGATAAGTAAATGGATAACCGGATAGTAAGAAATTTTACAAGATTTTGCACCCTCCCCCCGCGCCCAAAAAAATAAATAAATGAATAATTAAATATAACTAAAATAGAAAAGTAAAGATAAATAAAAATGTAAGTAAAGATTAATTAATTAATTAATTAATTAATTAATTAAGATAAAATGGATGAATTGATTAAAAAAAACATCAAAACGAATGAAAAATCATAAATTAAAAATACAGTATGCCACAAAGATGAGCACTGCTTTCAATTTGTGTGTCCTAATAGTAGTAACTCATGGACTATATAAACGAGTAATGCTTTTCTTCTTCTGCATTTTGAAAATTAGTTAATCAGTAAATTTGTTGTGATTAAGTATTTTGTATGGAAGTAAAAGGATACTCAGGCAAATTAATATTAAAATGATCTTATGTACTCAAATCATGCTAAAATGACAATTTTTTAAAGTCCTAGCATGAATTTCTGTATAAATTCTATATATTTTTGGTTTGGAGCGTAAATATATCTATATATTTTGAACGTTTAGACGCCAACAGAATCACTGAGAAATTTTAAAACCCTGGAAATTACAATTACATATATTTTGGATAATGTACGATTGAAACAAGCCTAAGTCATTCATTTGACATGTTTTTAAACGTTTCCAGAGTTCACTGTGACAACTATTGTGAAATCTTAACGTTCTACGCGGGTCAAATTAGGAAACCACCATTTTATTTTTTATAATAAGAAAAGTTTCGTTCCTGTGACTGCCTAGTTATTTATTTTCAGGACATTAACAGATAAAATGAATTCAAAACTAAGAAATGAAAATGTTGCCTATGTCTCGCAATACTACTTTGCTTACATTTTGCTACCTTCATCAGAAATTATTTCACATCCAACGCTCTTGTTAAAATTCCCGGATCTTAATCAGTATGATTAGTTTGTTAAGGACTTTACACGTCAAATAATTGCGTGCATATAAATAAACATAATCATTTGAATTATATTGTTAGTAATTATGAAAGATTTTCAATTAAAAAATATTCATGTATCGTAAAGGGAGAAAGCAATTCACATAAAGAAAGATCCATTTTAGTCTGAACACTGAGGTTTGAAAGTCTTAAAATATGAAATAAGCTTTGTGCGTGTGTCAACGGCCAATTTGAGATTATTGCGTATATAAAATGCTTTTTAAATTTCGGTGATGTTGCACTATGAAGTGATTATTCTGGAGAAAGGGAATGAGCAATGATTTGAATCTGTTCACAAAAGCTGATGATCCAACTACGTCAATAAGTGCACACATCGTAAAGAAATATTTCCCTCTATGTCAAAATAAAACTCAATGGAGTCATTTGTATAACCAAAGCAAGGTACAAAATTAATTATACATTTGCATCTGTAGGTCACAAATTGAATATAATCAAAGACTGTTCCAAAGGATAGGGAGGGATTTTCTCATGAAACATGCCCATTTTATTTTAAAAAACTACCATCTTTAAAAGGGCGTACAAGTTTTTTGTTTTTGTCATTTACCATATTGTTACGTTAAGTTCGTGTTTTAATTTTTTGTAGTGTTACTAAAAATAGATGTTAAGCATATGACTTCCCGGTAAAACTAAACGGTGCGTCATTTAATGTCATAACAATCAAGACTGTCACAAGACACATTTTGGTTCACATGTACGCACATTTTAATACGTTTAACAGCGCGTCCATTTGTTTGTTCAAATGATACGTACAACAAACAAATTACTCTGCTTCAAAACAAATCACCAGTGTAAAAGAGTAAGCGGAATTTAATGATAACTGAACAATTCTTAAGTAATTTGTCAATTCATTTACGTCCTTAACCGGAGGCTTATTGTGGACAAGTATTGCGAAATAAACACGTCCCTATCTATATATTTTTACTTAAATACGAGTCGCCAAAGGTCAGTTTTGCGTAGCACTAATCACCTAGAGGTGACCAGGTAGAGTTGACAAAGTATATCCGTACAAACATGGCATTTCATAAGAAATATTTTTGTTTTTCTAAATATCACTAGAGTCTTAACCCTTTATTTCTTTTGAAGACCTTTAAAGCTTCTACTGGTATCATCAACTATTTTAATTTGTTTAACAAATGATCTGTTTATAACTAAAGTGTGTGAAACTATTTTAATTGTTGTCTTAATGCTTTAAAAACGTGCCAACACAAAAACTCATCGCTTTTTTTTGGTATTCATACGTGTGATAAAAATAAATGCAGCACTTAAAAAATCCAAAGACAGTACACTAAATATGGCAAAATTTAATATTACACTGTGAACATTTTTCAAAATGTACAGTCACGTTGTTTTCATATTCCTATTGTCATATTTTGAAAGAGTTTAAAAATTAAAGAAAATCCAATTGTTTTTTTCTGAAAGGTTTATCGATGATTGGAACTTTACAAAGCATTAATCGTTAATAATTTAAGTTCTTTGCTTAGACTTATTTCTTGACAAAAAAAAACACAAGCATGCAACTGATTAAAGGCATCCCGTGATTTCTTTAAATCATTTAGATGTTACAGACAGACAGACAGACAGACATAAAATTTTATTGACGTAAACAGTACAGTTTTTGTCATACATTTTACATATATACACAAACATATATTTGTCAAGTGATCCAATAAGGTTCAAACAATTTTTACGTTTCTATCACAAAAGATAAATACAGATTTACAGTAGTCTTTCTTTTACAAATGCATATGAATTTTCCCAGATTTACAGCAGTAACACAATTATCACGTTTTAAAAGCTCTATAAACTTCATTACATTAGGCCTTCTATAAAAATATGTTTTAATGAAATGTTTCCTTATATATAAACTGGACATAATCTCTTTCATTATTTTTGAATATGTTATATACCCACACCTTTTCCAGCCCATTGCGCATGACCGCTACAACAGACCATCTCTTTCGTTGAAAATTTTGTTATGACCCTTCTACGTCACAGTAGCAAACATGCTTGTTATGTTTCCCTTTCACAAATTTACGTATCAAAATGTATAAACAAATACTGATTAAGTTTGTCATCTGACGTAATAATGATATGAAAACTTCACTTGGGCGTTTGTTCAAACCGTTTCTTATCAATGTGCTTTAGAATGCGAAACATTTAAACCACAAATACTCCTTTTTAAAACCAACAAAATTCCACTCACAAAAAAAATCTGAAATTTCATTTTGTTTTATCTCATATGATTGATTGACTAATAAAGTATTCACACGTTTTGTTAAAAAAAAGAGTGTAAAAAATTAAATGATAATAAATGTAACCTTTACTTCCTTAAAAGTTCATTTAAGCTTTATTAAAAATGGTTATATTGCAATATCGTCTTTTTTCCCCACGTATATGGTACAAAAGCTTGTTAGACACTACTATGGTCATGTGGCGATTTTCAACTTTCTAGTGGGTAAAGACCTCAGTTGCCCATCCGTGCAATATTCCTGGCATCGTTCACCCAAGTAAAATCAGATACTTATACTAATTTCATAAAAAAGCTGGATAAGTTGTCCTTACATGTAAAAATTCAAAATCACTGGCAGAATATAAACCCTCAGGGGAAATGGGCAATTGGCTTAAAGTCAACGGCCTCGGCAATGGACGCCCGTAAAAGACAGTAGCATAATAAAGAAATTATACTCGCCATAATAATAATAATAACAAAAATTATACACTGTTTCTAGATGCTGATATCAAGCATGCTGCATGTCTCATTTTTTGTCTTAAAGACTGCAAATGAAAAAGAAATGAAAAAGACCTTCCGATTGTGCAATTCATAACCATACACAATTTTATTGTGTCATCATAATTGATAATAAAGATATTAATGTTATTAGTCACTGATGCTTATTTCTCAACCCCTCAAACAAATTGACTATATATAATTATATATATACACTATGACAGTATAGCTTGACAGCTTAAGACATTCCCATCACAAAGTTTTCTTTGATCTTTATTCTCCCTTTCGTCACCTCAAAATGTTTTATATATATTATTATTAAATCATGGTTTAAATGTTTGTATAAGGCATAAATTCTCTAGCACATGGGTCATATACTTCATTTGATTACTTATGGTCGCTATCTTTAAAAAAAGCGCGGTACATACCTAAACCCACCTACAAGTTCTACATCCTTTGGCCGCCCCATCCGAGTTTCCATCCAAGTTTTGATGAAATGTAAACAAGAGGCCATTAGTCGTTACAGAAACGTAATTATTTCATCCTGTCGAATGCGCACAACGATGCAAAACTCCGCTCGACTTTCCCTTAACTAGATCTTCTTTGATGTCATGAGCCTTTGACTAATTGAAATTCATAGATTTAAGCTAATAAGGTCAACGGTAATTATAACTATAATGAATTCTATTATCAAAAGTGACTGTTATTTTTTTATCGGTGATATTTTTATATGCTCCTGGCTACAGTTTTGCAATTATGGATGTAGCATTGCTGGTTCCTACGCCTGATAGACTCCGGAAAATATACGACGGACTTATTCACGTGAGAAATTATATTATTATAACATAATAAATCATTTTAAAATAATCATTCATTATAATTAAGAAAACAAAACGTAATAAATCGATCAAGTTATAAAGAAAGTGCAAGAACATTGCACAATTTAATTCTAATTTAGATTGATCTTTTAAGAGTTGTTTAATAGAATTATCTTATTTTTAAAAATCTATAACTAAATATCAATGCATTTTCTAAATAATTATAAGAAACAAATTATAATTAATTTTGTAAATTAAAGTTTTTAATGGGTAATTTGCATAGATTTTAAATTATTATACAAGATCAATATTCAGATATGATTAATGCGAACAAAAGTTGACCGATACGTTTCATAATTTGAAATTGTGTACCGATATTTAAAATAATAACAGATTGTATTGGAAAATGCAAAAGTTTCTTGCAATCTTCAACAAGTTAAGGAAGGGTGAAAAAGACAGAATAAAACGAATATATTCTTACAAAGATTTTATTAGTTCGTTTGCAAAACATCATTAGCCGCAAACGTTGTATACTCACAATTGCATGTTGTTTCTTTATTATATACTTTATATATTATATACTTTATATATTATATTTATATTCACGGCATTGCGTCCGTTATATGTAATTAGTTTGTGTTTATATGTATCAATAACAAATGAATGTCGATATAAAAGAAACCGAATATATACGATTCGACAAATATACGATCATGCAAAGATTTTTCATCAATAAATAATACATTCAAATCATTTATATAACTGTTTAGAGTGTATTTGGGATCGTTAGCTTGCATGGCAAAAATATAGGCATAATGGATATTTCATTGCAATTTTAGCATCCATTGAAAAGCAAAAAAACATCGTTTTATTAAAACAAAAGTTTCGCTTATATTTGAAGAAAAAATGTCAATACATCAGGTATAAAATGTATTGTTTTTTTGCTTTTATTTACATTGTAATTTTAAAAATTATATTAAAACAAACGAAGCAAAAAATGATAAAAACTGTAAAAATGATAACGTCCAGTGTTAAAACGTGCGCTTTCTCTTCTTTAGTATATAAATTAATTGTAATACATTATTGTATATCTATATGATTTTCGTAATATCGCATTTCATTGATATATCCCTTCCTTCTTTAAACTTGCCAGAAACTTAAAATCATGTGCAAGTGTTGTGATATGAAAATGTTCATTATCAATTGCTAATTCATCTTGGTATAAAAATGTTCATAATCGTAGTTGTATACCCATTTAAAATGACATAATGCTCATTTTTTTACTGTCAACTTTCAAGAGCTGAATTGACTTCATGCTGTTATGAAGGGGACTGATCAACTGTTAATATTGGGAAATGTTTAGGATAAAATATAAATCTGCCTAAAATATAAAAAAGACTGCCCAAATCTTCTTGGGTCACATGAGTTATTAATATTTTTGTGAAGTAAATTATAGAGTTGAAAGGAATTATGGCAAATTGTAAACTTGTTTTGACCTTCACCTGTTCACTCACTCCATTCCCTAAGATAGGCATAATGTTACTTTAAGTAGTTATTGGAAAATGACACGTACATTTATCTGTTTATAAATGCATGTCATGCAGAAAACGTGTCCGTGACAAAGATACTTAAACAAATTAAGGCGTTGCTTCCCTTTTGAATACGCTTGTTCATGTTTTATATCCGTGTTTTACACAGGTGAACATGCAAATTTTAATCAAAATATATTTTGATAGACGCCAGAATAAACAAAATAAAAATAATTTCATTAGAAACGAAGGGGTATGGGTTAAAATAAAATTGCGTTTCGACATCGCTATTGAAAATATGACCATACGAAAATAAAATAATTGAAGCAAGTGTGCCTTATAATCAAAATTTTGCTTCCAATTCTATTTTTGACGTTTCTGATTTTCTAAATCAAGTGATTCCAATTCTTTACGTCATTGGAATTTGAACGAGCACTATCCCCGGCGCTATTATACGCGATGTTAAATAGCCAGATGAAATAACTATCAAGGGAGACAATACATTTATATCAGGAGCCCGATGCACAAAGACAAAGCCGTAATGTCTGTTGAAATGCCGATGCCTTAGAAGTGGAATTACCAAAATAATTAACTATACAATATTTCGTACCTTGAAATATGTGAGCGTTATCCGTTTCAGTCATTTACAATAAACTGTAAATGTGAAAATCTTTGATCTTATACAAAAAGAGATAGATTTAGAATTATGCGATTATACAAGTTAGGGTATATTTCATGTTTTAAAATTGCTGCGTTATTATGTCTCTATGCTATGCGCTATACGTTTGTTAAAATATAAAACAGAATGATTATATCTATATGACAGTAATATAAGAAACAAACAGATGGGGACAGTGGTTTTCGTATATATGCAACAATTTAACAAGAAAGTAAAAAGATGTCAACTTTCAAAATTGTCGAATGGCTATTTTATTTTTAAATGAACCAAATGGGTCAGGTTCTCTGCCGTACGTGTTCGTATGTTTCGTACTCTTTTGCCTAACTTTGATAAATAAGTTTTTTGATTTTTGTGTTGTTTTTTTTTTGTCTCCATACAGTAAAGAAGAATTTAACCCCGTCGTAAGTAGCCGGATTCAAGCCCATACATACAAATGGAAAACATAGAACTATCGGTTAAAAAGCATGTCAGCAGATCTCAATTTTCTCTTTTTTAATATAAAAGTGAATCTGTTCTTGGACAAAGATTTTTTTTTACTTTAGATAACTTTGCAAAATGCAAAACATAAAAGTTCCAAAGTCCTTGTGTCAAACGAGGAAAAACACATATGGGTCTGTTTTAATAAGATAGGAAAGTTTATTCAAAGTTTATTTATTCATTTATTTAAATACTAAATTCCTTTGGCTACAAGGATGCATGTTAACAAAGCAGAAATGGGTGAGCGTTTGAAATAAAGTTATATGTTACAACTGTCGGCGAAGGAAAAAATTTAAACGGCGTGTATTCCTTGACATTAACTAAATGACCCTAAATAATTTAGTTTTAAAACAGAACTTTGATTTTTTTTTGTTGTTTCAAATCTATGTTAGATATGTTTGGATTGTCTATATCAGACATTGTTAACAAAAAAAACCCAAATGATTTAAAATAAGCATTACAATCATTTCCGTATATAAGTAACAAATTAACGTCACATGCATATATTATAGTTAGAGAGGTATTAGGACTGTAAAGGGTGGGAAAAGAGCAGGATGTTGGTAATATTACCGACACTTTAAGTCGCATGTCAAGGTACATTCGGGTCGAGTAAGATTCCATTTGTAATCTTCAGCGTGTTTTTTATCTTCCGTGACTATGATGCGTTGATTTTATTAAACAAATTCAAAGAATCAACAATTCAGATGCAAATTATTTTTATATCTTTATATAATGTAAATACGTTTGTAACTGTATCTATTGCTGTTAAAGTATAGAATCTATAAATTCCTTTTGATGATTAAGAAAAGATTCTTAAGAGATCCGTACATGTAAATAATTGTTAAAATAACTGAGACTACAACGTTTCCCGATGATGATAAAAACTATCCAATTCTGTCATTACGTACGTTTGATAGGTAAAGCGTTATATTAATTTTAAAAAATACAAACATTCTTTTATTTCTCATATGTCCGAAAAAATCACAAAAAGACACATCTATCAATGTTAGTAAAAGTAAAGTTGTACACTTTAGACCAAATTCAATTCCTAAGTCATGTTTTGTTTTTAACTGTGGAAACTGTAAAATTGAATATGCTTCTAGATATATGTACCTTGGTTTAGCTTTAACCGAGCACCTAGATTATAACATAACATCTAAAATAGTTGCTCAATGTGCTGGACGTGCCCTTGGGCTCCTCATTGCTAAGTACAAATCGTTTGGTGGACTACCTTATGATGTTTATACAAAGTTGTACTATTCTTGTGTGGTACCAGTCATCACGTATGCTTCAGCAGTATGGGGTACTAAATCTTTTTCTTGTGTCAATGCCGTTCATCACAGAGCAATGAGGTTCTTTCTTGGTACTGGTAAATACACACCTATTGTTGCAGTCCAAGGTGACATGGGTTGGAAACCAATTATTATTGACCAGTGGAAATCTGTATGTAACCATTGGCATAGATGTTTATTATATAATGATTGTAGGATTAATAAGAAAATTTTTAATTGGTCAGTTAATAAAGGTAATAATAGATGTAAAAATTGGCCATTCATTGTAAGAGATAAATTGTGTTCAATAGATTTAGATATGTATACTATGCTTCCTTTTGATAAAAATAAGATGTTGAATGATGTATGCACTGCATTGATGAATAGTCATATTGTTCAATGGCAAACTGATTTGAATAGATATACAGGCGTAAATGGCACTAACCACAATAAGCTAAGGACATACAGATTGTTTAAGAGTAGCTATGATACTGAGCTATATTGTAAACTGCAATTACCATATTGTCATAGGTCTGCGCTATCCAAATTCAGGTGTGGTGTTGCGCCGCTAAGAATTGAAACTGGGCGTTATACTAACATGCCAGTAGCTGAAAGAGTATGTCCATTTTGTGAAGAGTTTATTGAAATGCATGTTTTATTACAGTGGCCCGCTATATAATCAAATACGTGATGTCATTTATGAAAAAGCTCAATCTGTAGACAATAGTTTTTATGATATGTCCGATAATGATAAATTTGTATTCATGTTCTCTCACCCAGACATGGTTAGAATCCTCGCAAAAATCCTGCTGTGATATATTAAAAATTAGAAATAATATTTTATATAGTAAAATTTTAAACTGTAATAATATTTAGTAATTGCAACAATTTTATTATATGACAACAATTTTAAAAATGTACAGATGAAATATTTCAGTGTTTTACGTTTTAATGTTGGCTAGCATGTTATTTGGAGTCACTCAAAAGTACTATGTCACCATTTGGCTATCATTTATACAAAACATGATTTTAATATTTTAGGCTGTCTAACACTGGTAATGTTTAATCTTTAATATTGGTTTTACCATTATGATAGTAAAAAATATTAGTAATTGCAACAATTATATTACATGACATACAATTTTTAAAATTGTACAGATGAAATATTCCAGTGTTTGACGTTTTAATGTTAGCTAGCATGTTATTTTAGTGTCACTCAAAATACTATGTTACCATTTGGCTATCATTTGTACAAACATGATTTTAATATTTTAAGCTGTCTAACACTGGTAATGTATAATCTTAATATTGGTTTTACCATGTATGATATAGTGTTTTAGATGTTTAGTCTCTTATAATTCTTATAGAATGGCTATATACATGTATTTTATATTATATTGTATATAGATGAGACTGGAATAAATAAATAAATATCTATCTCACGAACGCCTTCAACGTGCCGTTCAAGCCCCAAGCACCGGTTAAGCTGAATTTAACATTAAATATGGAAGTTGTGAAACTTTAAAAAAAAACACCTGCAGAAGTGTTCTCATTTTAAAACATTTTTATATAAATATTTCTAGCTGTAACGGTAGGTCTCAACTATACATATAAGTTCATGTAAACTGAGCTTGTGATCCCCGTGTGATCATTTTTTATTTTTAAAAAAATATGACAAAATATTTCAACAGAAAATAAAAATGTTATGTACTTTAAACAAAAGTGAATATAAATAGTAATGCAGAATCACTTTATTTACACAGGACATACCCTAAAACAAATTGCATAACTATACGTGGACGTGGGTGGGTGGGAGGTGGGGAATCGTGGGTGGTGGGCGGGAGCGGGGGGGGGGGGGTTGGGTGGGGGGGGTGGGGGGGGGGGGGTGGTAGCGGGGGTGGTTGAGGGGGGGGTGGGCGACGGTGGATGGGGTAGGGGGGGCGGAGGGGATACGGGGGTGGGGGGAGCGGACCGGGGGTGGTGTTGCGGGGTGGGTGGGGGCGGCGGAGGGCGGGTGAAGGACTGGGGGGGGGGGGTGGGTGGGTGGGCTGGTAACGGGGGGGGGGGGGGTTGAACGGGGGGCGGGACTCCGGGTATACGGGGGGTGTGTGGGGGGGGGGGGGGGGTGGGGGGGGCTGGGGGGGGGGGGAGGTGGGCGGTGGTGGGGGGAGGGGGGGGTGCGGGGTACATGCGGTAGGGTGGGGGATACCGGGCGGGGGGGAACGGGGGGGAGGTGGGGGGACGGGGGGGGGGGTGGGGGTTTGGTTGTTGAATTATTTTACGCCTTGATAGATTGATGACGTCATTATACATACTGATAAAGGGTAACTAGTTAATGAAAAAAACGGGGGCGTTACAGGAAAAAGAAGTCGATTTGTATAAAAGGTTTTCGGAATTAAAAATTAATGACAGATTAAGTCAAGTGTTTCAGCTTATCATAAATAATTACATTTGATTAAACATTTTGGACTTAAGACATAAAAGCAAATATATGTACTACCGGCATATGATGTTATAAAGCGAAGACATTTTGTGTATTTTAAATAAAAGTAATAATTATATAATGGCTTTTGAAATGGAAATGGAAGATTTTTACAGTTTCGTAAGTTGATATCTTTTATTTTATTTAATGTTTATCCACTATTTTTTCTTTACACATTTGGCTTGAGGGTTTGCCTTTAAGGGTTGAGGCATCAGAATTGCAGCAGCTGTTTAACTAGGTTTCGAATTATTGGAGTCTCTTCAGCAGGTGAGGTAGTTTTGACCCATGGTGTTGCTTTAAGTATGTAACACCCGAGGTTAGCCAAAATCATCTATCCTGTTTCGGCGCCATATAACCAAAACAAACAAAGAACTGTTATTTCTTATTTGCGACGTGTACGTTGAAAACGAAATATTGTTCTTGATTGAATCGGATAGCATTATTGGCAACTATTGTGATGTATTAACTTAAAAATTAGGCAGGAAGGGAGAGAGACTAAAAAAGGGGTTGGTTACTGGGGACTGTGACTAAGATTTAGGGTGGGTTGTGAGAGTTGCGGGGTGGGTGGGGAGAGTGACTCAAATGGATTGGCAGTTACTTATTCAATAGGTTTAAATAAAATAATGTAGATATAAATTCATTCAACGTGTGGTCTGATTAGATTTATTTTAATATAATATAAAAAAAAGAAGTAGGTTATTCTATTTCCAAATCCACATATAAAAAACAGTATGGTTAAGGATAATACATCCTTGATCTGACACAAAATATAATCACAACGTCTCAAGTACATTACAGTACAGAACAATACGATACAATACGATACGATACGATACGATTCGATACGATACGATACGATACAATACGATACAATACAATACAATATAATACAATACAATGACGGATATTGATAACATAAAATGATTCATTATCAACATATTATAACATTCGTATATTATATTATTATACTTACTATGTGAAACAGTGATTGGTAAATCAGGGATAATGTTGGCTCACACGAAGTTAGGTGCGATTGTTTTGTTGGTTACACCTAACAAGATAAACCCAGTGTGTGGTATGCATATTTTATTCAATACAACACAATAAAGGTAGTTACAATAATATTAACAAAGTCAAGTTTTGATTTACAAAATAATTATGTACATGCACAAAAAAGAATATCATAGATGTAAATGGATTTTTAAAACATCCGCCATGTTATTTTTCATATAAGAGGCCAATTTCAAAATGGCTGGTATCTTAATTGCATTGTTTTAAGTATAGGCGTGTTGGGAAATAAATGTACCTTGTCGTTTTATCTGGTAACCTATCGTGACGACCCCTTTAAACTCGCATCTTTATCAGGCTCGCTAGCATTATTTTTGGATTAGCACAAATTAATTAATTTAGATACTGTGGAATGTGACCGCGCTGATACTCGTTGTTCAAACAAGGGAAGTTTCTTTTTCCAATTTTTGCCGTCAAGAAGGGAAAGTTTCATATGTAAAAATGAACAAGAAGTCATAAGTGAGATTCATTAAGATGTCTAGACATAAAATAACCGGCTATATTTATCTCTTTTGTGACATATTAACATTTTTTTACTGCAAATATAGACTTTGCATGTGACAAGAGCCAATTTTCATTACGGAAGAAGATTCTTTCAAATTCACGGTGCCCCTTACTGCCCCGGCGCCCCGCCTCCCCAAGACACCCAAAACCAAAACCTAGTCAATGTTTATCTATATTAAGATTGCTTTAAAATGATATAGATCAATTTCAATTAATTTTATATGATATACATATCATAACGCAAGTTATTATTTAAGTTATATTTTATGTTACGTTATATATGTACATATTGCAATATTACAATATACAAAGATATTATACTGGATGTAAAGTCTGGTATAGACGGCTGTTAGCAAAATATCAAAAGTATTCCTGCTCTCTGTTATGCCACTAAATCAAATCAATTAGGTCTATACTTGAAAATGAAATATTAGGAAATATTGATGAAGTAAAATGCGTATTTTCATTTCCGTATTTTCACTGTAAAATTTGTAAATAAAAAATATTTTTCACTGCAGTGAAACACATCTTCCGTATTTTAACTGACGTTTTGCTTCTAAATTCAGTGAATACCCACAATTTAAGGGAAGTCTTTCAAATTGTAATGTCAAAAAAAAGAAGAAAAAAATGTATACAATAAACATAAAATGCAAGTTTTATTTCTATAAATACAATATCTATTTAAATCGAGTGGTATGAAAATAAATATTTCACGAGTGGCAGTAGCGATAACAGGGAATAAAAAGAAAAGAAATAAAGAAATAAACGCTATAGAAACTGACACAATCAGATACATTACCATCATTGCGGAATCTGTCAATTACTAAGAATAATAAAGATAAAAGATGCATTTTTCGGGGGAAAATATTAGTTTACATTAATACAAATACAATATAAAATGTAATAGCGGGGGAAAAGGAAACAGAATAAAAAATATAAAAAAAGACACGTTAAACCAATGAAATGAATATCCTTCTTCTGAAGTAGATAAATAGATAAATCTTTATTATTTTTCATCAGGTTATACAATTGTAAAACAACATGGCATATAACAATATTTAATATTTTACAGCATAAAAGTCAAAATCATTATTTATTTATTTTCCAGGACAAGTTACCGGACACAAACCTTTCGCCACCTACAGTAAAACGTATGATTCCACTTCCGGTTATAAGCGTGGGTGAGACCGACCCTATATTGAAGGACGGCTATAGGGACAATATCGCTGTAAGTATATATTTCGTCGATCTTATCCGAAGTTTGTCGGAAAGAGCCGAGAAGATGCGAAAGATATTGCGTAATAAGTTAAAACTTCGATTATTGTTGAATAATTGTGACTCTTGTAATTTCTTGTAAGTTCTCTTGTAATTTTGTTGTGATTAATGTTCCGAGGGATCACTTTGTTTCCAGATTCTTTTATCTACTATGCACGGCTACTATGCGCATAAAACTTGTCAAAATTCTTCATAACCAATGAATAAATTCTTCATAGGTTTATACTTTGTACTAAACAAAACTCAAATCAACCTTGTTAGAATTTCTTGAAGAGTATTGGACTTGATTTGATAATTCGCACAGACGAAAATAAATTATGTATTTATAGAAAAAAATCTTGAATTTTCTATAATTACATACATTTATCTATTTTTGACATTACAATTTGAAAGACGTCCCTTTAACTTTTGTGTATTGGCTGAATCTAGAAGAAAGTAGTCCGGCTGGACACCAGTGAAAACACCGAAAATATGTTTTACTGCAGAAAAATAAATTTTTACAGTGAAAATACAGAAAATGAAAATACTCATTTTATTTCATCAATATTTCTCAATATTTCATTAAAAAGTATATAATTAATATCGATATTATTGAATGTAATTCTAGATGGAAGAAGGTGTTACAAATCCCGCCTTTGACACAATAGACAGACTACAGGTAAACGGTAACACGTGGAGTGAAACCAGTAGCGACAATAATAAAGATGATACTATAAATAGCAAGAAAAGAAGTAGCTATGACATCACTGACAGTATACCCAGAATGCCACGAAAGCAGGACCGTGGCGATAAGAGGTTCGTTTGTTTTTAAAGTTTGTAATGTATGGTGTCATCTAATGTGTAGATTTTGAAATACGTCGAAAAATAAAAACCTCATTCAAACCTCAAATAAAAATCAAAAACAAATTAATAAATTAGAAAATAAACTATGGAAACAAATATCATTTATCTTACAAGAACATTGTTTTTTCATGTTTTAAAATGCTGAAAGAAATTAATATTAGGTTTGAGATTTTTCTTATTCTTCTTTATATTTTCTTTTCGATAGCAACATCCCTTCAGACTCGGATAAGACAGCCACCTTGAAGTCCTGGGATGTGTTTAGAGTTGTAAACAGAACCAAGCATCGCGGAATAAATGATGAACGTTATAATGTTTGCCTTAAATCAATCAAAATTGTAGTGAGCATGTTCTTAACACTCTCAATTCTTGCTTTCACAATGCTCAGCAAAAGTACACTATTTCTTATCACTTCAAATGTGTATTCAAATGTGACTTTAGACTGTACGTTTATGTCGGAAACGGGTGTGACGTCATGCAGGCGGGTACCTGCTGATCGTGTTAAGACAGAGGCTTTTCACCCGTCTCCAAGCGTTCAAGCGAGATGGCTGTGGGCGCTATTTTTAGTAGTGTGTTCTCCGCATCTATTTACGTTTGGAAAATGCTTCTGGAGAATGTGTTTCAAGAAAACTCGAAATCCAACGCCAAGAGTTATGTTTCTGGTAAGATTGTTGCTTTTCAAACAGTATATAGTTAATTATATCCATAGTTTCGGCGTTGCAAATGGATGAATGTTTTCCCTTAATAATAGCTAGAAACACATTATTCAATTAGTGTGCAATACACCTATAACAAAACTCAAACATATCGCCTATTGTTGTCAAAGAAACACAACAAAGAAAAACATAAAAAAACATCAAAATTGCGTTAATAGTTTGTCCCTATAAGAAAATAATTTTTAAGTGGAATTATATAGTCTTTGTACATTAAAGGAAATCTATCTGTGTATATAAGCTATATACATGTAAAATTTGAATATATTTTGAAGTGACATACGTAGTTTATTTATTTATTTATTTAACTTTTTATGAATAACGGACGGGATTCTTTAAACTATAATTCCAGGTTCTTGCCATAGAAACACTTCACACAGCCGGGATGAGCATGTTCGCGTTCTACGTGCTGCCGGCAATAGATCCACTGCGTGGACTAGTTCTTACATTTGGCGTGGGCGTGATTCCAGCATTGCTTAAAATGTTTGATACGCAGAGAGAAGAAGGTCGTAAATTCTATGTCGTCGCTGCTGACGTCATGGCGCTCGTAGTTCAAATATCGATTCTCGTTCTTTGGCCTATCAAGAATTTAATCGACCATGACAATTCGGATCTTACATGGACAATTCCAGCTTCTTTATTGCTGATATCGGTAGGATGGTGGGAAAATTATATAAATCGTTTCACGAAGATGGGAACTCTTGGAATGAGACTAAGGGAATTCAAACATAAAGTTCGACGCATGCGCACTAAGATATACATTTTTGCTAGCATATGGAAAATAATTTTGACACTTGCTTTGATGACCGTAATGATGACAGCAGGAAATAAATCGTGTCTAAGTGTGTTGTACTTTGATATCGATTTCGCACAGGATTGCCCTCATCTTGTAAACCCATCTGGAAATAACGTGGATTCAGACGCCTTTCACACAGAGCCATATTGGATCGCACTTATTCAAATTGTTTCGTGTTTAATGTGCTACCAGTTTTCGAAAATTGCATGCAAAGTCATGCTCCAGGTCGTCAGCTTTTCGCTTCCATTAATGATTGCTGCTCCAGTAATAGCTGGTCTATTTATTGCCAATTGCGAAGCTTGGAACGTTGATCAATCAACAAACCCATTTTTGCCGCCATATTTATACTGGACATGTGACATTAACGGGATTTCGCGAGGTTTCCTCGAAACGCTGTATTCTGGCTACTTTCTTCCGGTTTCGTTTCTATGGTGGCTGTCCTTTATGTGGGTCACTTTCCATATTTGGATGCCACGTGTAGAGAGACTTGTACAGACCGAAAGGCTGTTTGTCCAGCCCTTGTACTGTGGGGTGATGTTGGAACAGTCAATGATGCTAAACAGGCGCCGTGACGATCATGACAGAGGCCGTGGGCTGAGTATAGATAAAGTAAGAATGAAAACTTATTTTTAGAATTTTTGTATGGCTCTATTTGTATGATTGACAACTGTCAATTGTTTCCATTTCTAACGTTTCTATCTATCATAAGGTATGTAATAACTATGTCTGTTTGTTTGGTGAAAAATTGCGCACTGAAATTAAAGGGACATGTGCTGATGTTACAGACATAATTCGTATGCCAAGAAAGTTTTTGATATTCCGTTTTTTCTGCGGGAACTTTCTGCTTTTTCTGTTGTTCATAACGACACCATTTGGTTTCTACGATGATGAATGTATCTATCATTATGTAAATAATCAATCGAAATTTTCTAGAAACGCAAAGCTGCGGAATTTGCGAAGTTGAATGGTCCGTACCCCACCCACCTACCGATGACCCCACGTGACCCGGAGAGGCGGGAACCAGCTCCGATGATTTATGTATGTGCAACAATGTGGCACGAGACTGAAAAAGAAATGTTACAAATGCTGACGTCTATTTTCAGGTATTAGTTTTAATGAAAATCACAAAAGCCTAGACAAATTGCGCGATTTTAGTAATAAAATTAAAACCGTGTAAAGTGTACTTTGAAAAGAGTAGAAGTTTCTGATTGACGAGCTTTTTTTGGAACTTTTTAATTTGCTTACGATAACTTATAAACAATTATTTTGTAAAATAAGGCCTACTTTGCAAGATTGGCTTGTACTATGTTCGTTTTTATACATGTTGTGTACCATTTTTAATAGCTGAATAAATTTCAAACAAATAAACAACATCGAAAAGTCTATATTTTTATTTAAATAAGTCTATATTTTATTTATGTTTAATTTTTATTTCGTAATCAGAATGGATGACGATCAGTGTGCCAGAAAGAACGCTCAGAGATTTTTCGATGTGGTAGATCCAGATTACTACGAATTTGAGGGTAAATAAAAAATCTGTAATATAACAAACTTTCCGTTTCAGTCCCTATATGCTTAATCCGAGATCAGATTTCTTTCTAAAAGTTATCAATATCACATTCAACATTTAAATAAGTGACCTGATGCTATTAGTGCGCCAAAGTGGCTTTTTAGTTTAAACATATTTTATTGCATCAAATACATGTCAAATATTATACATATGACAAGTATATATCAAAAAGTAAATGTGTTGGGCAACAAGTTCTAGCAACATTAGATTAAGCCCTTAACAAAAAATTTTTTTGCAACAATGATTACTTTTAACATGTACATTAACTTTTAATATAAATATAAACTATAATGGCTGCTTATAGTAAATTTATTATTACATATATTTTAAATATCCATGTAACATTTCTATTAAAGATATACTCTGCTTTGTGAAATACATGCATTTTCAATGTTTTTTAATGGTCATATATATCAATCATATGAAATCAAATTTCTAAATTTAAAATTTTAGCGCACGTGTTTTTCGACGACGCCTACGAGCCTCACGACGAGGAGACATACGAGTATTACGTCAACAGTTTCGTCAAACAACTCGTCATAACAATCGATAAAGCTGCTAGGTAACCATTTTGAAGTCTCCACCATTTCTATTTATTTCTTACGATTTCAATTTCTTCAGATTTCCTTCACATATGAAGTACAATAAACACATAAATATATGAATCTTTTAACGAGTTTTAACTTATTACGAAGTCAATTTTGAATGCTTTTTACAGTAAGGTTCACCGAGTACCGATGCGAATAGCCCCGCCTACACGTTATCCGACCCCATATGGAGGTAGACTGGAGTGGACCTTGCTTGGTGGTAACAAGCTTGTCGCTCATCTGAAAGACAAAACAAAGATTCGAATCAAGAAACGATGGAGCCAGGTATGAACCATTTAAAACCTTTATGTCATCTAACCCTAAGTTTGCTGGTAGAAACTGATTCTTTACAAGCGACAAAATGTGACCAAGATTAGCCAACACATCCATTTCATCGTATTACGGCCTATAACTTTTCGCTTTTCAGTCAGAACAGTTTTTGAAATTCCCCGAAAATGATAAATGGTTCTGTCCAGATTGAAAGTTCAAGTCTGTTAAATTCATTTAGTATATTAAGAAAAGTATATTTAGGGTTACAAAACAGAAGCAAAACAATAGAAAAAAATCTTTAATTAAGTAATTAAATATAAAAAAACAGATGGTACTGAAATTTCTAATTCAGTCTTCTTGTTGTTTTTGTAGGTTATGTACATGTACTACCTTCTCGGCCACAGACTTGTCGGTCAGAACTTAGATGCCCGTAGAAAACAAGCACTTGCTGACAATACATTCATCCTTACACTTGACGGTGATGTTGACTTTAAACCGTCGGCAGTACAGGTCCTTGTCGACAGAATGAAAAGGAATGATAAAGTTGGCGCGGCTTGTGGACGTATTCATCCAATCGGAATGGGTAAGTAAAATGATGTCATGTCGACAGTTACTGTTGTTCATTACCAATCAATTGATAATAAATAAGCCTCAGTTGCCGAATAATTAAGGTTTGAATCCCATCATGTGAGGAAGCTATGTAGCGGGCTTACGGAAATAATAATTTACGTAGGTCTTCCTCCACCGGGAAAGGTGGAAAGTCGCCAATATGACCTCTACTGTGTTCTTGAGACGTAAAAACCAACCAACAAAATAATGCCTGAAATTTTAAAGGGAAATTTGGAAAGACGATTGTCTTAAAGACATTCTCTTCTGTATATTATCCACCGGTGAAAAAAAAATTACCATTTTATCTATAAATAATATTTTCGCTGATCGTGAATGGGAGGACAGGCGTTACACTGTTATTACAGAGCATGAAATGAAACATTTTTTGCATATTCAATAGGTCCGATGATTTGGTACCAGAAATTTGAATACGCTATCAGCCATTGGTTACAAAAAGCAACGGAACACATGATTGGCTGCGTACTTTGCAGTCCCGGATGTTTCAGTTTATTCCGCGGTTCTTCACTCATGGACGACAATGTAATGGGAAAATATGCAACTATGTCATCGCAAGCGAAACATTATGTGCAGTATGATCAAGGTAATTAAAATGTTATTTCGGTTGAAAAATGTTTTCTATAATCTATAAAAATGGTCCATTATAGAACTACATCGGTAGATATAAGAAAGCTTCAGCATAATTATATTTCAGCTACATACAAAAACTGTACCTTTTAAAGATCAACCAGTATATTTGAAATCCTTAAGGCTTAAGTAAATTAAGATACTTATGTTATGATTGACACTTTACACTTTTTGCTCTAAAAATATATAATGACAGGCAGAAAAGTCACAACTATTTTTGGATTTCTTTATAAAATATTGACCGATTCTCACAAGACATTGTCAGCTCTTTTTATTTGTTGTTGAGGAACTTAAATATCATTTCATTTTTATAAAATACTGACATATATTTTAAAAACTATTAACTGATTGAATTTAAATACTGACACATTTCTTATATAAAGATATTGACAATTGTGTATGAGATATTTGCCTATTAAATACGCAGAGATAGACCATTTATTTTTCACAGTATTTAAATTGTTAAAACTGTATGATTTATAAAGGTGAGGACAGATGGCTGTGTACACTTCTACTACAACAAGGATACCGTGTAGAGTACTGTGCCGCTGCCGATGCTTTGACCTATGCCCCGGAAGGTTTCGAAGAGTTTTATAATCAACGTCGGCGATGGTCACCTTCCACAATGGCAAACATAATGGATCTTCTTGGTAATATAATTTAAGGCCATTATTTGTAATAACATATTTGAACTAACTAGCATCAGAGAATGAACAATTGATAAGATACGGCGGCTTAGCTGAGTGGTTAACGCGTCGAACTAGTAACCTAACTTGTAGTAAAACACTATCTTTGACAAGTCTTTGTTTCGTTAAGCAAATGTTGTTATATTTTCTGGTCCTTCGGGATCATTGATGCCAGCATAATTAAGTGTTGAGAATTGAGTACCGCTCAAGCCGGTGCTAGGGGGCGTGAGGGATGTTGCACTTATTCATTATCTCTCATGTACAGACTCAATCAAACCGAATCTGCAATTTTTATGTAATTTTGTTGTGATTAATGCTTCCGAGGGATCACTTTGTTTCCAGAATTTTGTACTTCACAACAGCAGGTGTCAAGTGCCGTGTGGCAGCTGTAAAAAAGTTGCCCTGTACTTCACTTCAGTGTTGTTATATTTTCTGGTCCTTCGGGATCATTGATGCCAGCATTATTAAGTGTTGAGAATTGAGTACCGCTCAAGCCGGTGCTAGGGGGCGTGAGGGATGTTGCACTTATTCATTATCTCTCATGTACAGACTCAATCAAACCGAGTCTGCAATTCTTATGTAATTTTGTTGTGATTAATGCTTCCGAGGGATCACTTTGTTTCCAGAATATTTTCACACTTATTGCTTAACACTAGTTTGTTTTTGGATCAAGAAACGGATTTGAAATTGTTTCTATAAGCTTATACCTTCCAGCGCTATCGACCTGAAAAAATATGAAAAAATATATAAAACTTTACCTTTAACTTAACACGCATATACACTATATGTGAAATCATCATATCTAAGTTTTAAATGAATAATGAACACTCCTTTACATGATATAATTTGAATATAATAGAATTTTGCACATAATATATATCCATTGCAAATGCATTTATTTTTTAAAATTTCTAACTTTCTTGTGTCTTTTCTTGTAGGTGACTGGAGAAACGTTGTAAAACTTAATGAAAACATCTCGCTGCTATATATTGCCTACCAGATGCTTCTTTTCTGCTCATCTCTGCTCACTCCGGCCACCATTTTCCTCCTGATCACCGGGGCGCTTAACACAGCGTTCCCGGCACTTGATTTGATGGCGTCACTGGCGATTAACACTGTACCAATAGCGTTATTTCTCCTTGCCTGTTTCTTCTGTGATTCAAAATGGCAGGTATGTTTTCACAACGGAAATCTAAATTTGTTCTTTTCAATTTTACCGACAAAGTAATAAAAATAAAATGACCTCCGAGGCTTCAAAGAGATGCTTAATTAAAATTGTCCATTTGCTGTTGACAGCAGAATGTAACGGTATAGATAGTTATCGATTTGTTTAAATTTTTACCTCCCTTGCCTCAAGTAGCAATAGCGAAAGTACGGCATGGCACAAATCAGCCACCATTATATACAGAAATCCTTAGTCAGATTGTGTAGCTTATAGAAACACAATAGGACTCGTTCCTCGATCCCACCAATACTGAGCATGAAGTGTAAAATTCCTTACTTAAGCTAACAACGATTTGTCCCTTGCTTGATTTGAACCCACGCGGCTAGCAATTCTTAAGTTACTGGACTAACGTAAAGCTGCAACTCATTAAATTTTATTTCACTAATTTAATCTTCCTCTGTCAGTGCTAACGTGGTTGCAATTCAAATATCAACAATCGAATAACTAATATATTAACAGTCACTTTGGTAACACATTTGATTTTGTTTCATTTCAGTTACGGTTTGCAGAAATATTATCCGTCGCTTATGCCCTATGTATGATGATTGTGGTGGTAGGTCTTGGGCTAAACATGATTCTAGAAGGTCTCTGCTCACCTACTGCTATATTCTTGTTCTTCTTACTAGGTGTATTCATCATCTCAGCAATCCTTCATCCACAGGTCAGTTGATCTCAAGTTTATTGTTAGTTATAAAAGTTATAAAGATTTGTGCAATTTATTAGACTTGGTATTAACGAGTGTAAGTCGCTAGACAAAGGCTACAACTGTAATAATCTTCCATATAACCTTTCCAAATCGTATAATGAATGCATAATACCACGAGGTCCCTTTGTTTTGAGAAAGAAAAATAAATATTAAATAGAGTAATAAGAGTCTTGAACTGATTTATCAAGAATAGGAAAACATTATGAATATCCTATGAAAGTTAATGTAAAGAAGAGCAATATTAGTATTATAATATACTTTTCGCAGCTTTAATTTTAACCGGCATAATTTCTTTTATATCACACAATTTCTATTTAATTCAATATTCTCTTTTTCCAAATCGTCATTTTCTTCACTGTTAGCCTTATGTCAATATAAACGTGTGTACTGAATCCGGATAATTATTATGATAACTGCTGTGTATCTTGTTTTCACACATATATGCACTTGTTCTTTGTTCCATGTTCTATAAATAAACACAAATGCATTTTCATAGGAGTTTTACTGCTTACTTCATGGCGCCCTGTACTTCCTGGCTGTTCCAAGCATGTCAATGTTACTGATGATTTATTCCATTTGCAACATGCATGTGGTTTCCTGGGGAACCAGAGAGTCTGCAACAGCCGCAAACCCGAACGAGAAACCAGCACCAGCTGCCAAGAAACCGGATAGTAAAATACAGGTTAGATATTGTCAGATCGTATCGTCACTATATGATAATGGTTACAACGATTTTTGAAGTTATATGTCCCAAGTTTCAACGGCCATGTTTTTATTTCCGGAAGCATTTATTTACGAAAATTTTACCGAAAGTTTTATATAAAAATTTAAATTTTGAAAGGTTAAGACACAAATGACAGATTTTTTTCCAGTAAGCTGCAAGAAATTAAGTATTTGAACCAGTATCGAAAATTTAAACATGTCTAGCATAATAATATCGAATATCTGCATAAAATTTAGCATTCTTAAATTGATATTGAAAATTCGTACTTATTCTTAGTATAATTTTATAGGCATATTGTCTTATACAATGCTTTACATTTACTTTATCGTCTGATGTTGAAACATAAGGGCAATTATAACTGTAAGTTCTTTAGAGAGAAATATCAGAGAATGTAACCAAATGTTCTCTTCTCCTTCAGTCACTCCTCCAGAAGTTCACCAGAGATGAAGAGCTAGATAGCGATTATGGATTTTCTTTCGGGAACCTGTTCCGTTGTATATGTTGTCCAAAACCCAAACAAGACGTCAACGAGAAGAAGTTTGAAATGGTTCTTGAAAAATTAGAGACGATCGAACGAGCAGTGACTGGTAAATACATATTGTGTTAACGAGATATTAATGATATATAATCTTTTATGATATAATCTAGCTTTGAAATGGCATCATATTCACTAGCTTAAAAATCCATATTTGTATAATATCTTTATTTGATAACTTGAAATATCTTTAAGTAAGATACTCGATCGAACTAAAACTAGTTAACTGGAATACCTGTACGTTTTATTCTAAAACTATTCTTAACATTTTTTAGAATGGCAAAAACTATCATGTACACATTTTATTTAAGAACTATCCTTAATATCTTATTTTAGAATGGCAAGAACTATACATATTAGTTTAGAATGACCAATGAGATTCCCAGATTTCAATTTGTAATTTTAAATGGCCAATGAAAATTCTAATAATATTCAGTTCTTTCCTGTAAGTTTTACAGGAATTCAAACTGATTTTAGATGGGCTTGGGCCAAAAATATATAGCTTGTGATATTGTGAGATAATGGATGAGTAATATACTGTTTAGTCTTCTACTAAGGTCATAATATGAACTGACCATACTTGACACGAGATTGAAAAGAAAGTAAAGAATTTTAATCGGAAAGCATCAAATAAAATAAGTTTTAGCCCTATGGAATAGTTCGTTTATCGAAATTCTTAACATCCTTTCGAGTTATTAAAAAAATAACTTTTACATATTGATTTTTTTCTGTTTCAAAGGTCCACAGGATGGTTTAGATGTCCAAACTTATTGTGAAAAAGATGTGTCAGGTGATGAAGGGGTGAGTGTAACCTTCGAAACAATAAAAGAAGATAACACTGATGGTCTAAGAAGAAGAAAAGAGAGTTCAAAGAGTGAAAAGGATATTGCTGTTGGAAACGAATATGAAGGTATAGTTGAAGTTCGGATCTCAATTTCTATTTTGAAGTCACATGGAAAGTCTTGTCCATACAATCATGTATAGAATTGGAATTATTCAATAACATTCCTGTACAGTAAATAGGTTAATAGCACTTTAAATACCACTACCCGAATTGAAAGAGTCAAGCTTTTCACCTTACAAATAATTTCAGCAATAAAATATGTAAATGAACAAGACAAATAGTAATAGAATAATGGTTGCTTCTGCTTTTAAAATAATTGTATGGTTTGTCTCAAAGTCGCAATTTTTCTTCATTTTACTTTTGTAAGATACGTAGAACATATGAAAAGACTGATTTACAAGTATAAGATTAGTATATTGTTTCATTTTTCCATTTTAAAAAGAACATTTGATTTTCATATTTTCAGTAACAAACCCATTATACAAACCAACGCTGGTATCACACGAAGATGAAAATACACCTAAATGGTTGGATGACGCTGACCTCGGTAAAGGCCGAACACGTTACATTGGTAACGACGAGAAAACATTCTGGAAGGATTTGATTAAGAAGTACCTGCTTCCGCTCGAGAAAAACGAAGCACAACAGAAGAAAGTGCAACACGATTTGATAGAGCTCCGTAACAAAATGAGTCTAATGTTTTTCATGCTGAATGGATTGTTTATTGTG
This sequence comes from Ruditapes philippinarum, assembly GCF_026571515.1. Classification (NCBI taxonomy): domain Eukaryota; kingdom Metazoa; phylum Mollusca; class Bivalvia; order Venerida; family Veneridae; genus Ruditapes; species Ruditapes philippinarum. The sequence goes on from NW_026859848.1 coordinate 146,306, forward strand.
ATAATATTTACACTCCAGGTACGTGTTTGAAACAATATTTTAAAAGATTTAACTCACTACAATGTTGGAGCAGTACCTCCAAGCGCTTGCCGAAATCGTGATAACAAAGTACAAAATTGTCGCTTTTTTCTCCGATTCTTACATCTTTCATTCAGATTGTATATATATTGGTGTGAAGAGATGTGTAAGAAGTCTTCAACTGCATTTCGGGAAATGAAAAGTGGAGATTTTTAGCATTTAATCATTTAAGCGCGCGCCTTGTTCAGTATATACCGTAATACAGTATATACTTTGGTGCCCCAACACTACTTTTAAGTTTCACTCTTTTTTTAAATCCGACCAGTATATATGTCCGACTTGATACTTCTTACAGTTATGTACATTTCCTTTCATATCAAAAGTACATTTGTATGTTTTAGTTAACATATTTGCATGTTTAAAAATAGCCATTTTTAATTTTTATATTCATTTGTAAAACAATTACTGAATATTATACAAAAGTTTATACTGCTAGAGTCAAAACTAGATTTAAACAAACCATGTCTTCACATAAACTGAAATTGAGGCATATAAAAATCTGGAAACAAAGTGATTCCTTCGGAAGCATTAATCACAACGAAATTACTTGAAAATTGCAGACTCGGTTTGACTGAGTCTTTTAACTCTTACACTTATACATTGTGAAATATTGAATCTTTTGCAAAATTTAAAACAACGAATGCATTTTCTTTCATTTTTATAACTTACTCTGAAAAGAAAATCATTCTTGATACACATTCATTTATTATATATATGAATTATTTCAGTATACAAACGCAGTAAAAGAAGGACACGGTCTGAGCATACCGCTGCCATGCAAAGCTACAAACGGTCGCCAGTTGACATTAGAACCCATCTCCCTGCTCTTCATGTTCTTCTATGGGATAGTTTTGGTGATACAATTTGTGTCAATGTTCTTCCATCGTCTGGGAACGGCTCTACATATTATCAGTTCTACAGAAATTAACTGTATGAAACCAAATACAAGTGAAATAAATTCCATGGACATAGCAAGTTAGTACTTTAACTACATTTGACATTTTAACATGAAACTCATTATTTTAATGTATTTATCGAGAAGATTCGAAAGTGACAAAGTAAACCACCAACTTGTTTTAAAATTCAATTTATAGGGGAGATTAATGATAAATCTGGAGACATAATTTATACACATTAAGTATTGCATCTTATTTTAAGAAGATTAATTCAAACTCTATCAATATTTCTCATCAATATTATCTCCTTCTCAATCATCGATAAACGCATAAGAAAACAAATACAAAAAAACAAAACTGCAAGGTATGTTGATGCTTAACATGGAAGCTGTACACTCCCGTCATTTATGTACAAAAGCGTCATATACAAGTCATTTTGTAAAGTTGTCCATATTTAAGATATTTATTCTAACGTAACAGGTAAAATAGCTCTTGTAAAAGAGATGCAACAAATGGATGACGAAGATGATAAAATGTCTGTAACTACCACAGCCAGTAGTGATGTTGATGAAGATAGCAGTATAACGCAGGTACTTGCCGTTAATTACACACATAATCTAACCTTTTCTTGGACGATTTAAGGTGATTTCGAATGCATACTTTGAATAGATTCATGGGATACATGAGTAACAAGTTTTTTCCGACATATTTACAGATAATTTGATAGTCTCATGCTTTACATATGCGAAACGATCTACTCTACTTTAATTAGTTATGCAAACGCCTTACTAGAAGTGTAAAAGAATCTCCTGAAAATGGAGGAACTTTATCAACTAAAAAGTAGGATCGAAAATATCGACATACTCGTAATTTACAGAATTTGCCTCGACTAAACAGATTTCATGAAAGAGCTGATTTGCATAAACATAAGTGACCAGTGACATAATATCAATATACAAACGCACAGTTTACAATGAGAATGTATTGCTAATGATAACAATTATTTTTCAAAGGACGACTCACCAAAGATGAAGAGACGAAAAACTGTGATAAGGATAACAAAACGTAAGCGGCAGCAGCAACAGCATCAAGGTGAAGTCCCAGCTGGTGGTAATCTTGGCAGTAAGTTTATGAAGAATTTTATGGACCTTGCCAACGACTTACGGAAAGAGAGAGTCAGTGAAAGCAGTTCTCATAGCCATGGTAAGTAGACGTTTTCAACATTGAATATTTTCAGCACAATGATTAAAACGTACGCAAATAAGACAGAATCTGCTAAAAATATATTATTAACAAACGTCAATTTTTTTTAAATTCATTTTATGTTCATTGACTAAGTGCATTGATTTAAACTATCGAATATGCTTTTTTTATTGGCATGTCTTTCTTTGCAAAAGCAAAAGAATTTGGTAAGTTTTAAGCGAAATTTTAAAATGGTGTAACATTGTTTAACAAGTTGGTCTTCCTAGTAGATATTCACCCAATCAAAACTTCTAACATTTCCTCCCATTAATGTGGCTTACTTTTAAAATAAAAGAAAAAAGTGTCAGTCATTGTTTTCTCAATATTGTAAAATGACATTATTAAAACAAACTACAGAATGCACTAAATAATTAATTTAATTGAATATGTTTACAGGGAGGCTTGCAAGAAGACAAGGAAGTAGTGGTAACAAACGAAAGAGTAAGAGGGCAATGCGAGCCATTAATTCTATCCAGCATGATAAAGATAAGGTTCTGAAAAAAGCTGAAGCCATTGAAACAAAATGGCAGAAGATTTCCCGCAGCAATCGAAACGGGGGAGACAACTCTATGAATAAAGTGGATTCTTGGCTCCATCTTGTAAGGGACGTGCTGACACAATCTAGAACCAGTCTAAACACTATTGGTGAAGAAGACAAGCGCAGTTCACTTCCATGGAGAAATAGATTAAGCAGGGCCAGTTCCTTTGAGACGGTGACTCAAGATGAAGTCAAAGTCCGGAGTTTACCGAAACGAGCAAGTTTTGCTGGTGCTTCACAGCTTAATATAATTGCCGATGATGAGGAAGACGAAATTATAATCAACCCAAAGAAGAGAGTCAATCAAACAAACATTCCAGTGGATGTTTATGATAATACTGTGCAAATGCGTCACAAGTCAGACATGAGTACAAATAACCTGTCGAGAAGGTCAGAACCATTGTTGCAAATTCCAAAGGCCCCTGAATTTAATAGACCTCATTCTTCAATAACGCCAAGAATTAGCGAGGAAGATGCACGTGCAAACTCTATAGAATCGGAGTCAGATATTTCTGACCCGTCTGAGGCAGGTTCGACATCTCGGGCAGCTTCGGTTACCTTCAGCAACAATCATGAATATATAGGTACAAATTTCCGAGAGGCAGGGAGTAGAAGCGTGCCTGCGCCGGATGACGTTTTCATTGTGAATGAAAGTAGTTGATAACAAACCGTTGTATTTTTCCAATTTTTAGACTGAATTATAAGAAGACGTCATTTTATCTGCTGCAGGTCAGTGTTTGAGATGAACATGTGGTTTTTCTGTTTTGCAATATGAATGCATGTGATCTTATTCATTGCTCAATACTGATTATGAATATGATTGGCAAGAAAGAGAAAATATCGTTTTGGTTGCATCTGTGAACGATTTTATTATGTGTGATCTAGTCTTGACTGAACAAAACGGTATAAAATCGATGATTTTCATCTGGGTGACTGAAACATTTAGTGCCAGTGCTGTACATATCGAGTACATGGAATTGTGATCTTCATGTATTTATTTCGAAAACTTACTTTAAGTGATTTTATGCCCATCCAAGGGTATATAGCGGGTGGACAGATGAAAGTCAAAATAAGATGTTACAGTTTACTTCGTATGAACGATAACTTACACATGTGTCCCTAGATAATTTCTGTAAATATATATTGGAATTTACCGGTAACGTTCAGATTATAAAAAAGAGAGAGACAATCATCAGATATATATGTTAGCCTAAACATTTTCCAACATCAACTGTTGGTCAATTAATATTATAACAATCTTTTGAAAGATATAGTCAATTCAGCTCAAATTGCCCATGAAAAAATTGGCATAATTTCGCTTGAACTAGAAGTGTATCAAACCACTGATGTTTATTTTATTGATGTTATTATTTATATTAACTGTTATATTTGTAAATAAATTACAGGGTAACCATATGTATATAAACTTCGTTTTCTATTGATGTCAACAATGCAATTGCTTTCCTTTACATTTATGAAATAGAGAGTATAGAAGTACAAAAAGGACAAGAGTTACCTTTAAAAAAGGGGGGATAATACAATTACTTTTTGATATATTGGTGCCAAATAAGTTGAAATGGTTCATAATTCAAAATGATTTTCAAAATAAATGTGAATCTTTAGAACACTCTTTGGATATATTAAACAAATTACGATTTTAAAAGATTGAAAAAAACCGGAATGCGATTTCCAATTTTGATGAATATTTTTTTAACAGCATTGTAAAATGCATCTTGATCAATTATAATATGATTATCCATATGCAATTAATTTATCAATAAGAACAATTAGTAGTAACTGGAAACCGTACTTGTTCAAACATTTCATTCACAAAACTATATTAGATACTTCTTCACGTATGAGGAGAGTTTTTATTATGTATATTTTTTGTTTATATTTTTATGGCTTCTTAAAATAATAAAGTTATGCACTAATTATGTATAGATTATAGAATTTAGTTAAACTGATCGGGATGCTGTTGATATTACTGTACAAAATAAGTGTTCAATTATTGTTGTTGTTTGTTACTTGAAAAAAAACTGTGATGAACTGTGTATGTATAGTCCGTCACACTATTAAATTTATGACAAATAATACTGTATGCAAATCCATTTCTTAGCAATATCATAATTTCCTGATGTGTTTTTTTAAATTGATCATTGTTTAAGACATTTTCTGAAATTCTTTCTGCTTGAACTTAATTTATCGTCACATTAGTGCATTAACGGAGTTTCTCCTGCTTTTGAAACAATAAGAGTTTACAAATTAATGCACTTATGTGTCGATATGCATTTGCTACTAGAAAAAGATACATTTTATGAAAAAGGAAGAATGAAAAGAAAACAGACTGAGTGGTGTCTTTATGACAGAAATACGAGTATATTTTGGAGTTTTATTAGAATTATACCAGATATGATTAACACATTAATTTCTGCTCAATTATTTACGTAAGTCAGGGGTCAGGAATATGTTGAGATGAGAACATAATTATGTATGTGCTTTTTTCAAGATTTTCAAGAACATTTTGTAACTACATTGTAGATAGACATAAAATGCTTCGAAAGATTGAAAAGTTATCTGGAAACTAAAAATTATGTTTGCATATAATATAACTATAGAGAGGCTAAGCATATTTATATTATCAATGAAACAGATTGATGTTAATTCCGCTAATATATATAGATATCTGCTTTTTAGGAAAGACAGAATGCTTGCCGTTTAAAAGAACATTTGAAACTTTGAATATTGTTATACTTGATGAAAATGGTTGGTTCACACTTTGAAAGAATAAGCTTTTAACTTTTATATCGTTATTTCCTTTCTTATGATTAATAAGATATATTATATAATAAGAAGTACATGTACTTGCCTTCAGTAACGAATATTTCATAAGAAAACTTTTTTTCAGCTTATAACAAATAATATATGTTTGTAAAGACACCTGTTATATTAATTGATATCATATTAAATTTATTATATTAAGTTTTGTTTGTTTTCTTTCAATCTAAAAATCTGGAAACAAAGTGATCCCTCGGAAGCATTAATCACAACAAAATATCATGAAAATTGTAGACTCGGTTTTCTTGAGTGTGTACATGAGTGATAATGAATACGTGCAACAACCCTCACGCCCCCTAGCACCGCCTTGAGCGGTACTCAATTCTCAACACTTATTGGTGATTGCATCAATGATCCCGAAGGACCAGAAAAAAATATAACGACACTGAAGTGAAGTGCGGGGCAACATTTTACAGCTGCTACACAGCACTTGAAGCTAATGCTGTTTTGTTAAAATATTCGAGTATGTATGTACAAAATGCTTCGAATATGATTTAAATGTGCACAAATCTCCATCCACAGAACATGGCACAGACTCTTTATATGACTATATCTTTTCATTTTTATCCTTTCCTTTGACTTGTATTATAATTGTATTATGTATTAATATTGTATATATTCGGGAAATAAATATGTTTACCGAGTAAACTAAAGAATATGACGGCATTAATGCCAGACTAAACTGTCGGGGCCACCATTAGCATATGACCAAATAAGAGAGAGATTTATCTTAATATCCTTACCTTTTTGATGCCGATTTCCACAGCTTACATAGGGCAAGAAAGCAAATAAATAATAATAACAAAACAAAATCGAAAAAGTATGCTGGTGCAATCAATAAACAATTAATCATATATGGTACAAAAGAGTATTATGCATCGTCAAATGGTCATTGTGTAACAGTTATGCGAAGATAAAACAGAGCTGCATGTTATACAAAGTCTGAAGTAAGACAATTTTGCGTTCCAAAGAAAACGTCTTAACTTTTCACTCTTATTTTATAACTTTTTTTATTCTGAATAGCAATACAGGTGACCAATAACATATTAAGAAAAAAATGGTATGTTATTGAATTTCTTAATTTGTTTGAGAAAATGAAGTGAATTATACATGCATATAAGTATAGTCTACAGTACTAGTATTTGACTGAAGGTAAAAAACATTGATTGAAATTGGCTTAAATAAGTCCTAAAGTTTTCTGTCCGAGGACTGGGATTCACTTAAAAAATAGGGAAAAACAGAATCCCTAAAGAAAGCCAAACACGGCAAAATTGAGAATGTTGCAGGCTCGGTTTGATTGAGCTTGTTCATGGACGGTAATGGAAAAGGCAAGCTACCGTCCATACCTCCTAGCACCGGCTTAAGCAGAATTCAACTTTTAAACACGAAAATGGTGAAATTTCAAATTTAGAAACATACGACGGTTATCATCGAACCTTCAATGTGACACAGTAGTACCATTCCATGATATGGTCCCCAAGTTAAAGAATGTGTGTCTCCTAAACGAGAAAACAATGGGCGGAACTAAATAAAATGGAATTTGGAGAGGGGATCTGAGGCTATGAAGCCTGCATATCACAGAGAAGACGTCAAAAGACAAATTTAAAAAGCAGGCAACATATCCTAAGGGTGATTATACAGTATTCAAGTAAGAATACTGGAACCACCCAAGTTGAAGTAGGCCATATAGAAGAAACTAAAATTATTGCATAACATATATATACAACAACAATGTCGTGCTAGACATTCTTCAAGGATCGAAAATATAATATCTTTGATTTAATGTACGGGGAGACTTTTTACAGCCGCCACCAATCTTAATAAATTAAGACTTTTGTGAAACGCAGTCCATGTGTATGTGTCTTAGTATGATGATATAAGTACGTATATGATGATATTGGAATTTTTTGTCGAAGTGTTTCTTTCCCTGTAAAGATGCACACACAAAATAAGGTTGAGACGTTAAAATAATCTGGGAAAAGGGTGATCTCTCGGAAGCATTTATCACAACAAATTTACATAAATCCTGCAGACTCGGTTAGATTGATTCTGCACAGAGTTAATGAAATACGGTAACACGTCTCCCGTCGCCTAGCACCGACTTGAGCTGTACTCAAGTTTCAACAAACCTGCCATGTAACCAAAGGCTCAATGTCTTCATGAAAAATAAAATGATTTTGTGAAAAAAGTTTACATAAGAACATTACAATTAATTACATAGAAAGTTTTACATAAATTGAGTACTTTCACATACATTACTATCGTATGCCATGTAAAAATATCAGCAAATAAATGTAATTTCATTCTTTTAAAAAATAGTTACAGCATATGTGTTAAATATTAACAAGTAAAACATAACACTTAGGAAAGGTTTAAAATATTACTTGCGTGGTCATGATTATTTTGATATCACAGGTAAAAGAAAAGTTAGCAAAAATACAGTTGATCACAAATGCCGGGATAGCCACGAAACCCTTCTTTCTTTTTGTGTTTTAAGTGATACAGACATTCTCTTGATCTTTTCAGCTTTTCTAGCGGAGGAAGTCCATAAGTGCCCGTCTTTCCGACACGCAGGAGAACGCACCTGAAAAGAACCATCGACGATCTGTAAGCTAGCCGGATAGTTTCTTCGCATGAAATATTTCTAGGTTCCTGTTGAGATTCGAACCGAGTGCACTAAGAGCTATGGGACCTGAAGTTAACGACCTTAACCACCCGGACACGGACGACATTGCTTAATGATAATACACGTACTCAATTAACTATATAGCTGGTATAACATTAGTTAATAAATATTACGAAGTTGAAAGTTCAACTGATAAGTATTAATTTTATAAACATTTTACAGAGTTCCAAATTTAGAATTTAGCTTCATTATCACGTTATGGTCTATTTATAGCTTTGAAAAACATTGGTTAAAAATTCGATTCTGTACAACGCATATTATACCACATAATTCGTCACTTTAGCGCTGTAACAGGTTAAGTCCCTCTGAATTTAATAGGAGTAACCAAGTTATTGCACTAAGGTGACGATATCAAGGTTGTTAAATATATCAAAACATTAATAATAATGATGATAAAAAACGTAATAACTGATACATTTGTTGTATAATTTGAAATCATATCTATAATATTTTGTTTTGATATGATAATATGAAGTTATTGTCCAATTAATATAATAAAAAACAGATATTTAAATTAAGTTTATTTATTCAAGAATTAAAATTTCATCTAGGTGCGTCTGATGACTTTGAACATTTATAAAAACAAGCTTACATTTTTGGTAGCTGAGGTCAGCTTTTAATTTAATATGTACTTATCTCGATGTAATAAAATAATCTGCTAGATACGGGCCCGTGGCTCTCCGGGTAACAGTGCAATGCTCTCGGCATCCTGCCAGACAATATGATTTGCACTTCATGCGATAGAGACCTCCGAGTGCATCTTTGTCGGTTAATGTAGATTAAAGCATTTAGATAAGCAATTAAAGCGTTAAACATATAAACATATGAAAACGTATACCCGTGTTTATTATAAAAATGATAGGTTGAAAACAAATGTAGTTATTTTAATTAAGCAATTTTATTAGCTTTTTGCAAAACTTATATACAAATTTTAAACCAATGTTTCATTATGGAATGAGTTGTGACTTTTCTGTTCATAAACATGTTCGATTATATCGGATCTGCATCGTTCGCTTTTATGTTAGCACATTTATGGTGCAACAACAACAAATGTCTCCAATTAAATGTCGAAACCGAATTAGTATTCTGGTTTATTGTTACGTTTTGATGGACGTAGTATATTATTATATTAGCATCCTTTAACGAATGATAAATCTACTTTTCTTTATAGACACCCACTGCTAAGGGGCTGTGGCTTTGAAAAGCGAATATCAGTTTAAGGTAGCACAATATACCTTATGAAGGTAACAAGTTTGATGTAAATGAAGAAATTGTAGCTATTGTCTTCCATAACCATCGTGTTTGTTTTAATCTAGTGATATATTTGTGAAAGATAAAATTCTTCTTTTTTGTTTTAATACTAAGCTAAGGAAGTCTAAATGTATCGATGCGATGTGTTGTAAGGCTTTCATTAATCCGATTACTTTTTTAATGACTTTATTCTAATGTGAACCATTATATTAATTTCTGGTATGAGTTCATTAAAAGCTAGCTAAATGTATTCTGTTTCATCATGTACGTGTATTAATTGTACACTCCCCTGCCGATTTTGCGACTCCGTAAAAATGGTATTGCACGGCAGTGCATATATTTTGACCTGACGTCATTACCGTTGTAAAGACGCGCTATACAATAGGTTCGTCAATGACAAATGACTCTTATTTCACTTTTTAAACGGTCTTTATTTTGGGTGTGTGATAAAAAGAATATTAAATCCGTGTAAGGTCATTACTGAATTTATTGAACTCTTTGAATAGAATAATCTTATGAGAGCCAGAGGCTCGCATAATATAATTTTATTCAACTCGTGCAATAAATTCAGTATTGAACTTCATTCAATATCCTCTATTTATGGTCACAATAAATGTTAAACCTACTTTAATAAAGATATCGAACATATGTCAATGTTATCAGGTTGTCGGGAAGGGTAATTGTTTAAAAAAAACGAATCAAATTGTTTGAAAAGTATGAGGTAATTTCCATTTTTGTTTTAATTGTTTTTTGTTGGTTTTTTTCTTTTGTCAACAATGCATGTTCGGCTTCTACCTATAAAAGGAAGCAGAAAGTTTAGGAAAAGAGAAGTTATGACTGTAAACGTTAGAAATGGATAAATTCTTTAAGGTTTGTCGTTTATATAATTATGATTAAATATACACAATAAAATGAAATAATTATATAATGAAAAAATAGTCTTACACTTTTCTAACGATAAAATGGAATATTAATATACTATAGTTTGCGTTAAGTTTATATGAATAAATAATTGAATAAATAAATAAATAGATAAATAAATAAATAAATAGATAGATAAATAAATAAATGATGGAAAAAATCGATACCTGGTGTTAAGACAATTCAATTTCATTTCAATGTTTTAACTTTGATAATGTTTAATCTTAAATATTTTGTCAGGTGAATCAAAATCATTTTTAAACATACTGTATAATACTTGAGATTAATTTCATAAATATCACAGTAAAAGATAAAAAGACCCCTGAAAGAAATATCCCTCTTTAGACTTAATCTGTGTAACCTTAGATATGGAAGAAAATATTAAGTGAGAATATTGTCAAATTCATACATTATTCATTTTTAAATCGATCTGATAAAAACGGATTTTTTTTTAGACATTTGATCTGTCATACAAACAAAAAATGTAGCATAAAATATAGTTTAAATGTTTGCCGTTTGATTTGGGAAGAGAAATGACGCATCTTTTTATGATTGAACATATTGAAGAAGCATAATTCAATACTTGAGAATAAGTACAGTAAAAAAATAATTTCATCGAAACACACATACTAGACAAGCACGTCGCCAAACTTGTCTAAAGCTTATTTTATTATAAGATATTGTATTGATAATGTTTTTAATGCTGATATTTACATTTTATTAATACAATTTTATCTTGAGTTAAGTATGAGTGTTTAACTTTTATTTTATTTAAAAACTTTTATATGCAAACTTGTGTCACTGTTTTTTTTTTGTTTTTTTTTTTTGTTCATAGGTAATTTTAGCTGAAAAGATTTGAAAGTACTGACGTTGGAATAAATGTAGACTTATAGGGGAAGACATTTATAAACCCAATCAAATTTGTTCATGAATTTATTGTGATTATTTTTATTTGTACATGATGTTATGAAATTGTTTAAAATAGACAAATGTTGCTTACCAAAATAGTCATAGATTTACCCCTACTTTTTCTATTGGTGATAAATAACTGTTATGAAAATAGTGAACAGAACTATTGTTAAAGTATTGTGCCCATTCAAGGGTATAAAGTAAGTGACCAGATGAAAGTCAAAATAAGTTTACATTTTAACATTATTCCTTTCAATCTTATAAAGCACTCCGCGCGAAAGATAAATAGCTCACGTGGGCCAGGGACATTGCTGTAATTATCCATCGGAATTTACTGCTAATGTTCAGTTTATAAAAAATAGTGGGGCAATCATTTTAATTAAAAGCCAGATTTATATTCTATTCCAAACAGTTTCCAATATAAACTGTGGGTCATTCACCATTATAACAATTTCAATATTTTATTTGGCATCATGTACAATGTTCATTGCCAATACACTACTGTATGGCGGATTGAATATACAATTGAGAAAAGTATTTTATTACAAAGTTACAGTTGTAGACAATACATGTACATGCATTTAATAACTGATACGGAAATAAATGATATTAGTCATATACAATTCATTTAGATTATTTCTCAGTATCAGCACAATACAGGAATTAGTTAATAAGCTATAATAATAAATTTAACTCATTAAAAATGATACAAATGCAATAAGATCATTACATATGGCTTTTAACACTTTAAACATTAGCTAAATATATAAATCTTGAGGTTTTGTTAAAAATGCTACTCTGGGTGCAAGATAATAATGTTTTAAATTTGTTTAAATTTGATTGTTTTTAATAACAGCCAATCTTTAAAAATATGTGAATTCAGCTCTACTTGACAGTGAAAAAATGAGCATTATATCACTTTAATATTTCAAATCATCCGTATGAAATAATTGATATCTATGAAATGAAATAGCAACTATGAAACAAGTGTATGTTATCAAAAGGTATGTTAAAATCCTTCACTTTGAACCACTCATGTGATGAAAATATAAAAGAAAATTTGGCCAATTATCTCTGTTACAGGATAGTTTAAAACGGAAGTCTATTTATGCATAATCGAAGTATCGTAAAGTTATCGTTTTTTATACATTTATATTATACATGTACATGTATATATCTTCACACTATTATTTTTAAAAATCATAGCATATGTAAATGATATCTATATAATCTATAATATATATGTGTTCAGTTTCTACACATATTTCAAGAGCTTAAACAATGGCGAGTGGTTATATTGCTTGAAAAATCCAAGAGCCGCATCCTGGAAAGTCAACTGTTGAAAAATTTAGATCATGATTTAAATCTCAAGTAAGATACAGTATGTTTGAAAATGATTTTTCGATTCACGTAGCAAATATATTAATGATTTTTCTAAGTAATCAAATATTACATAATACAACAATTATTGTAAACGCAACATTATGCTCATGCCAATTTCATTGTCAGTTTTAGCTGAGCCGACTATAAATTGTTAAAGATTGACTGTAAAAATGGTGATTGACTAACAGTTAAGATTGGAAAATGTTAAGGATAAAAAATAAATAAGCCTAAAATATAAAAAGACTGCCCCATACTTTAATGAATTGAACGTTACAGGCAAACTCCAATAGATATTTACTTAAATTTTATTGGGCCACGAAAGTTTTTTATCATTCTCGCGAAGTAAATTATAAAATTGAAAGGAAACTTTTTAGTTTTGTTTTTTACTTTCGCTTTTTCAACATCTTTGCATCCTTGGATCGGCATATTGTCAATTTTAATTAATGAAAATGTCAACATTTTGTTGCTATTCTTTTAATTTAAAGTATTCATTCTTGAAGGATAAAAAGCTTTAACATAAAAATCTATTTTTTTAATTTATCAACAACACATTTACATTGTTTCCATAATGTTTCTTCTTAAGAGTTGTAACATAGAATGTCTGTGTTATTCAACACACATAAATAGTGTATGTAAACAGAATTCAACAATATTCGGAACCTGCAATATTAAGTTGATTTTTATCCATTTAGCAATGACTTCGTTCATTAGTAATTCACTTTTCATTCAAGTTGCTACTACATAGATCCCATACTAGTATTTTTGAAGTATTTTTTTCTTTCTTATTTATTTCTATTTATTATTTGAATTCAAACAACATCTTTTGCAACTGATATATAGCTTGATTATAATGTATCTATGGTTCTAGGAAAATGCGTTACACTAGTGTTGATGTTTGATTCGTTCTGGTATGTCTACAATATGATGAATACTAGTAATAATATTTTGTTCTAGAATATTCTATTATTTGCTATATGAATATATGAAATATCGAATCATGCGTCTCACACTTGCCAAGCACTTCAATGTATGATTATTTTGCAGTAATTATTCATGGTATAACAGATCTTCCATTATAGACCAATTCACATTTAAAGTACAATTTTATAAAACGGTTTGTTGTATGTAAAACAGTTGTTCAAATAAATAACACATAAAGTTTTTTTTAAAAAATAGAGAGAAATAAAGTATACATAAAGAACGTACGAAACGACAAAATTGAAAATTTAAAATGTTGCAGGCTCGGTTTGATTGAGCCTGTTCATGGACGGTATTGGGTAGTGCAAATTACCGTTCACGCACCCCCTAGCACCGGCTTAAGTCTGCTGATCGAATTGCCCATCGAGGAAAGCACAATAGAAGGAAATCTATAAAAAATATAGTATTTTTTAAAATATTGTTTTTCAGGCGGCATCACGGACTCAGGTTCGATACCTACTTCGTGCGGCAAGTCACCGTAATGTAAGATACCCGCCTACCTTGCCTACAAATTCGGTATATAGATGTTGTCATGGCAGAAGAAATGGTGATTCAAAACAGCTTTCTAAAAGCATCGTTGGAAGTGATACAAATGTTTCGTCATCAAAAGTGTTACCATCGCAATTTGTGTCGAAAGATGATAGAATACTGCGAACTGAAGAAGAGTATAATAAAGTGGTGGCCGAAATGAAAAGACTTGATGAAAGGATCAGAGATATTCATGTGAGTTATTTTTTTATTTTTTTTATAACCAATGGAATAAAGTGTCCCTAATATTGATATGCTACTATTTATTCCGTTACATCAAATATAAAAGATACATTGCTGTAAAGATCTTTGTTATCACGTCGTCATTATAATGGAGTTTTTGTAACAAATATACGGTATGAACACACGAGTTCGTTGGCGGGTTTTTTAGTAATAGAAAGAGCATCGAAGCACGAGGCTATCTGATTTGTTCGAGGAAAAATGAAAACACGTTCCCTGTCGTCATAATATTAAACTCCAGAAAAGTCTGATCAATATACGAGCATCTGAATATGACTTTTCTTTCGTTATCTCTCGCTCTGTCGTCGCAATAAGTAAACTTCAAAATTAATGAGCCAATCAACGAGCATGCTCTAGACAGACAATGAGTGCGGGTAACTAATACCTGTACTCCAGTTTGTACTCCACTGTGCAATTTTAATTTATTGATTTAACTCTGACACGTTTTCAATAGTAAAGTCTCTTTACTATGAAAAAATGTATTTATATGTAAACATGGCTGATATTGGGTCAATTAAAATACATTTGTAGTGTGTACATGTATGTACAGGTGCTATAATATAAAAATTGAACTAAAATATTATTCAAAACATAATAACCTTGGCCATAAAATCTACAATCATCGTCATCTTTTTCTTCTTTCATCGTCGTTATCATCATCAACATCATCATTATCATCATCATCATCATCATCATCATCATCTTCATCATCATCATCTTCATCATCATCAGCAGCAGGAGCAGCAGCATTATCATCATCATCATCATCATCATCATCATCAAAAACAACAACAATAACAACATCATCATCATTATTATCACCGCCGACAACAACAACAACAGCAACAACATCATTATCATTATTATCATCATAGCTCAATCATATTTACAGTTATAGCCACTTTCTTATGTTACTAGGGTTATCTGTAAAGTTTATGCATAAGTAAAAACCAAACTACTCATAGGGCCCAACACTGTATGCTCCTAACAGGCATATCTGATATAGACTACTCATGAAAAAAGTACTGCAAAGTAAGCACTTAAATGTCGATGGAACTAATTATACGGGCATGGCGTGGTTACAATATGGGGTTTCATGGGCCCCATGTTGTGGTTACACCATGGTACCTTGTCACTTCAGTTGTGTTTTTGGTCAGGAATTTTCATGTTGCTGTTGCATTATGTTACTAGTATTTTATCCCTATCTAGTCTCTTATCTCTATAAGTCATACATAAAGTATCTCTAGTCTTATTTTCGTATTTATCATGCAAATTAGCTTGTCTACAAGCTGTTTTTACACATTTGTATTATTTTGTTGTTAATGCTCATTTGTTTGTGAAAACACTGATGCACATATGGGCCTAGTTGAAAAAAAAGAACTTGAAACTTGAAAAAACTTGAATTTTGATTGAAAGTAGATGAGAGTGTAATCTTCGATTATGTAAATCGAATGAATTTATTTGACATCCAATGGAAATGTAGTGTCTGTTTCGGTACACATATGATAGAAAAATGGCAACAATTTTTTTATTCAAATATGCTCACTGATGTACAATTTTAAACAAATCCGGCTAAATGTCAACACGTTGGCTTTTTGTACTTTCGGTTTCTACCACCATAATAATAAATACATAAATAATGCAAATGTATTGTTTGCTTTTGTATCTATGAATTCAATTACATATATTTTAGGTGGACTTTTGCTTGATATATCAAAAATAAACTTGTCAACAACTCGTAGCATTAAATTAATATTTGTTTACATGTTTAGGTTTTTAGTGTAGGTTAGACCGAAATACCGTATTCGTTCTGTGCATTCATACTATTGTGTTCGAGGTCTTTATCCGAAGACTTACAGAAAAGGCCGAAAAGTTGCGATTGCAACTTACGTGTGCCCTATTGATACAATGTTTACAACTTAATATGTTCTTCTCTGGATACAGAAAAATGAATTAATCTAACAGTTTAGTTACACATGAATTAAAAGTTATCTTTATGAGATTTTAATGATTAGCACACAGTTTATTTTAAACAACAGTTCATAAAAATGGGTGGGGAACGGCACATCACAAAGTCTTTCTTAGAGCTGTTTATTATTATTATTATTATTTTCTATTATTATTATTATTATTATTATTATTATTATTATTATTATTATTATTATTATATTGATTTTCATTACTATTTTAGATATAGCCACAGTCTCGCACAACCCTCATACAATGTTACAAGCCAGAAACTTTCAACACATTTACAGTTTAAGACAATTAACCATTATATTCTTAATTTCCTAAGATCTATATTAATCATGTTTGGTCCAATATGTTGTTTATCAACAGTTCAAGAGATATCTGTTTCTTCTGTTTAAGACAGTATAATAAATGGCGAGCGTTTCACTATAATCGCAGTAACGTGATATAGTAACTTGAGTTTGAACGTAACTTTTTTCGTTAGTAGAACTTACGTATTTATTTGCGTTTCACTAAACTTTCTTAGTTACGCATTTGCGTAAGTTTTAACGTAAAGTTACGCTCACTTACGCTGGCGTTAATTGCACGTGCAGTACGTAAATATGGTTGCCGTATTATTGTTCGACTGTAAGAGACGCCCGCCTCTGCCACGAATATTTCGTGAACGGATAGTTTTGCTACATAATTTGTGATAGAACGGTATCGCCCATAAAGAGGAATAATTTTAGATTTGTACAATCTGATAAAAGATGGTATCATCTCATTTCCCTGTGCCGCCTTTAACAAAGGTTCTGTATGCCAATAATCAATAAGCTCCATACGAAAGACCGGTGGGGACATTCCAACTTCATGACTTCCCGATTTCATCTTCATGAATTCCTGATTTCATCTTCATTTCATGCAGTTTAAATCGTAAAATCATGAAGTTGAAATCGTGAATTCTTGTAGTTGAAATCATAAATTCTTAAAGTTAAAATCGTGAATTCGTGAAGTTGAAATCGGGAATTCCTGAAGCTGAAACCGTGAGTTCGTGAATTCCTTATATTGAAAACGTGATTTCACGAAGTTAAAATTGTGAATTCTTGAAGATGATATCGGGAACTCATAAAGATGAAATGGCCCTACCGGTCTTTCGTAGCTCTGCGCAAAACAAATGTGCTCATGAAGGATAACTTGCCAGATAACTCCTGCACACAGGTCATTTACTTTAAAAGGTCAATTCGTTATCATTATCCATGAATTATTTTTAAGTCAGTTCCTAACATGCTTTAGATATATAATGTTATAACCATCCCGTTTTAAAATTGCTTCTAATTAGCTATTTATGACCTACAATTTAAGGACATGTACGTAAAATCTTACGGTCTTATAAGATAAATTATATAGTGTGTTGTACAAATGAAGAAGTATCAATATTTTAAGTTACAAAACGAATTCCTTAAAAATATACGACCGAATTTAACAGTTCATGTACATAACTGGATGTTTTTTAGAAATATATTTCTGATAATGTTTTGGATAATGTTTAAAAAAAAATATTTGTATTATTTTTAAACTTATTTATCATGTATATAAAAAAATTGTTGTATAAAAATAACAAATTCTGTTTTAAAAAATAAAAAGTGTTGGAAGGAAACCCATATGTATGTATAAATAATTTCAGTGTTCTGTATATCACACCCCTAATTTCTACATATAGGATCATAGTCTACATATCGGTGCATAATCATTGTTATAACTGAACATTTATAATGATATTATATTTATCATAAATATATGAGAGAGAGCCCGTCAAAAAGTTATTATATCCCGTCAGATATCTGTAATTAGCATTACACTAAGGCCAAGTATAAGTTTTCATTATAGAAAGTAAAAGGTGAACATTTTCTAATTATTTCTATTACGGAGATCATTTTTCTTAACCTTAATTATTGTATCTATAAGGAAATGAGCTACTATGAGGTTTTTGTTCGCTCATTGATAAGTTTAACCTATTGTGTATCGTTAGCTGGTGAAATAATCCTAGTATCAGTCTTAATACTCGTATTAATTAAGAAATAAGGTTGAATTCTTCACACTTGACTATCCAGTAGATATTAAAAAATACGACATTTTTTATGAACCCTTAAAATTGATGAGAAAGATGTTGTTAGTATATAAATACCTTGAAAATGTTAATTTTTACGTAGCACATGTATTTTTTTACCTAACATATTTGTATGCAGTACAAAACTGCACACAAAGTTTATTAAGTGTACGTTTCAGCATATGCCCTAGTATGTTTTATACTTCATATTTCTATATATCATTCCGACTTATTATGCTTTCATCCTATTAAAGGCTCGTTATTCCTCTGTAATCCATATCTTAGAAATCTCAAATATGTGCTTGATATTGTTTAATTAATACATTTAGAGCATGTTTGTAGTTTAACAACTGAAGAAAGCAGGCAAAACATGCAATAATGTGTCGTTAAATGAGCAAACTATAACAAAAGTAGTATTTTGACTTCAAGACAAAATACTAATTCACTGCAGTTATACAAATTGCAAACAGAGCAAAAGAAGCAAATGAGTATTTTTGTTTGTTGTTTGTTTGTTTGTTTGTTTATTTATTTATTTATTTATTTATTTATTTATTTTGAAACTGTAACAAATTACCGAAAAACAAAACAATATTTCAGAAATAAAAATGAAAGCACTTTTTTAGGAATAATGCACTTTTTAAGGAATAATGTGCCTTTAACTGAAAACAAAATCAAAAGGTAAAAAATAAATCTAGTTAAATAAAGCACTTAAACCAACTGTTGTGAATCAACGACTCGCAGCAAATGTTTATGAAGCGAATCGTGATTGCCGATCTCTATGCTACTTCAGATTACATAACGTAATGAAAATCTAGAAGATATTTTCGTAATCTTGTTTCCGATAGTAGTAAATAGAAACTCAAGGATTAAATGATAAAACAAAGAAAATTGTAAACACAAATACCATAATAGATACAAGAAGGCGACAAATCTAGCTTGATATTTCCGGCGTTTTTCTTTAGTTGTTTCCCTTGTAATACAACAAACTAAGTTCAAGGACGCTACAAATTCATTTTAGATTTATTTAATAGCGATTATATTATTTAGCAAGCATGACTTAAAGGATTATTGAGGGAAGTAGATAAAATATGTTTTGATCGTATATATAATGATGATATTATTATAATAATATTGTTGTAAGCATGTATCCATTAAATGAATAATAACATCATCCGGTAGAACAAGCCAGTTATTACTGGTTCTGTGTGGGTTTCTTTTGTATGACGTATTGATACGATGTTTACAACTTAATATTTTCTTTTTTGGATACACTTCATGTGTTCTTCTTTGGAAACAGAAAAGTGAATAAGTCAAACGGTAAAGTTAAGCATGAATTGTAAAGTTAATGTATTTCTTTGTTTTTATGAATTATTTTGAAATTATGTGAAATGAATTTTTATTGATTAGCACACGGTTTATTGTGTCGCCTTGAAAAAGGCGACGTATAGGGGTTACTTTTGTCGTCGTCGGCGTCTCCTAAGGCTTGTCCGAAGCATAATTCAGTCACTATAAGTTGGATTGACTCCAAACTTGGTATGCATGCTTCTTTCAATGTTAATTTTCTTACTTAATTGGCTTAGCCAAGTATAACTTGATCACTAAAAGTTTGATTGACTTCAAATTTGGTCTGTAAGCTTTTTTCATTGAGTTTAAGAATCCATCACAGAGTCCTACATTTGATCTGTCAGTGTAAAACTTTTCCATGGTATTTGATTTTATTATATAACAGTTTAATTAATCCTGAACATTCAGGAATAACCTATATTTAAGACGAAAATACATAAGTGACAGCTATACTGTTCACAAGGCGACACATCTAGTTAGGGAACGGCATATCACAAAGTCATTCTTTACAGTTGTTTATTATTATTACATGTATTATTTTTAATTTTTAATTTTATTATTATTATTATTATTATTATTATTATTATTATTATTATTCATGTAATTATTTATTTTTTTATTTAGATCGTGATCTATTTTTTTATTATTTTGAAGATGATATCATCTCATTTTCAAATAGAAGTTTCCCTGTGCCGCCTATAACGCGAATAATTTGTACAATCGGTATTATCATAGATACAATAGGGCGACAAATCTAGCTTGATTTTTCCGCCGTTTTTCTGTAGTTGTTTCCCTTGTAGATTGGTCAGGTGACTTCAAGAATGCTACTTATTTTACTAGCGGCTATTAAGCAAGCTAGACAAGAAGGATTATTACGGGAAGTAGATAAAATATGTTTTTATCGCATATTTTATGATGATATTATGATGATAATATTGCTTATTAATTAATAATATCATCATCCGAAAGAACTGTCAAAATTTCGGATAGTTACCGCATACTATTGATTGTATAGCAATAATTTGTTGATGCACGGTTCATTAAAAGCTCAATACAGTGATAACTATTGAATGTTATTTAGATAAAAATTACACAGTGCCTGATGACTGTTACAATTTACTCCATGACACTCCTGTTTAAAATTTTAAATGCTCGGGCCCTATAGGCAAGTTGACTGATGACATCACAAGCACCTGCTACCAGAATTTAGCAGATATACTGGTTGGCAAGAAGAACCAATAGTTATATGTATTATAAAGCCGCAGAATTTTTAAATTCTAATAACTTTTTTATTTGTGGATTGATTTTTTAGATTCTTATATCATTTGAAAGTAATTTACATTCATATTTTTGAAATATAAGCGAGTTTTCATTTTTTGCTTTTAAAGAAGAAAGCTCAGCTTTTTTTCAACTGTTATTTCCATAGTTTTCTATAACCAAGTTTAACTCTTTACCGAGAAAATATGAATGAGTTTGGTAAATTTATTTTTTAATTTATAAATTATGAGTGAAATGACCTTTCTAATGATTTAAAATACTAAGCTGTTTCATAAAAAATAAGTTTCTTATTATAAATATAAAATTACTATATTTTGCATTTTACTAGCCGCCATATTTTTTGCCAACCGCCCGAAAGTTACATGTATGTGTTATCAGCAATTTGTTACTATTAATAGATTTCATAACAATAACATGCGACTTGCCTATACAATTATCGCAGAAAAAAATACAATGTGACAACACAGCATGACAGTAAACAAGTTGTAAGTACGCATAATTTGTCAACGTCATATTTTGATACTTTGGGTCTTTTCACGAATGATTACGGAAACTCCGGCACTATACCGACATTAATTTATCCGTGTTATTTTCCGTCAGTTGTTTCCCTTTGTTACACAGATTAACAGACAGTTCACCCCTCAGACACTTCACTCCTCTTTATGAAATCTGATTGAAACGCTTCACCCCTAATCTTTTGATTTTGTGTTTGTAATCAATGGTGATCAAAACATTCATTGTTTTAATATATTTTTGATTATACATATGTATAACTATTATAGATATATATTTAGGTAGACCTAATAAAAAAGAAATATTGTTGTTGTTTTTAATTTTTCTTACAAAGGGCTACCACAATGGTGTTTTTGAAAGAGTACATCAATGTGGTCATTATTAAATGTACATTTGTTTGCAAAACTATTTTTGTTATCATAATTCTAAAATTGCAACGAAAGGATTACTGTTTAAAACAATGATATAATAATACTACTTAATAAATAATTTTATAACTCATTTAAAGGTATACTTTTTCCAAGATATAGAAGAAGAAGAATCTTTATTTTTCAAATTAACTCTCAAAAGAGTCATATACAAGCTTACATGATATATATACAATTACATGTATTATATGTGTGATGATATTTTAATTCTTTTTATACTTCCTTTGTTCTTTATTTGACAAGTTGTCCCTTGATATAGTTAACTGTTCATGTTTAAAGTCACATATACTAGTATTTATATATCAGTTATATAGAGCAAGGTCTATATGTTTATTCATTTGTTGTCTCCATATGTACGAGGGTTGATTAATTTATTCGCGGACGCTAATAATAACTCAATAATTAATCAAGATATTATTAAAAATTTTCGCTATTAAGGAGACGAATTTAATACAATTACAAATATATTGTGATTTTTATATTTTTCATTTTGTTGATTATATTATCGCCATAGCAACCCTATGCCGTACAAACGCCGCATGCGAAAAAAAAAATTTTGAGTGTGTCCGCGAATATATACATGTAGATCAACCCTCGTCTATGATCTTCAAATTGTCTTTCATGTTGTTATCAATTAAAAGTTTCATATTGTAAAATGCATGTAACAAATTGTCTTTCGTGTTATAATTATGTTTAAATGTTATTAATATACTTAAAATTGCCAGATTAAAAAAGTAAAGAAAGTTAACATAATTATGAAAGGCATATTTGTTATTGAAATATTTACTATAGAATTAATAAGGGTTGAGAGATGAAGTGTCTTACTAATATTGAGGGGATGAAGTGTCTTGAGGGGTGAAGTGTCCTGCTTGAGGGGGTGAAGTGTCTTGCTTGAGGGGTGAAGTGTCTTGAAGGGTGAAGTGTTTTTGTTTGTTTGCTTGTTTTTTCAATACCCTGTTGATAAATAAAATGTTCCTTGTGGCCACCAAGACAAATCGTAAATTTAAAAAGTGGAAGTAACTATTGTTAGTTCTTTATACATAGATTATATATAGGTTTTTAAAAGTTGGATATTTTCGGTATTTTTTCCGACAATTAATTATGCAAATTAAGAAAAAATACAACTTCTTGAATACAGCGCCGCCCGTTGTCAAAATGTGACTTGATATTATGCTTACTTCCAATTTGCCTAGTGCCTGATTACATGTTTTTAAGTATTTGCAAGTTTTTTTCGTATTTGCTGCAACAAATAGCATTAACAGACATTAAACTGGATTTTGCCATTCATGTAATGCGCATAAAACTTTGCAAAAGATTTTTCTTGGTCTTCAGAAAATAAGCACATTCAACGTAAATATTCTTATTGTTTACATTTTTATTTTTGTTTATAATCCTTAAAACATAGACCTGGATGTGTATTTGCAAATTGTTCATCACTTTATATTGTGAGCTTTGTTGCTATATGAATTTTTGCCTCCTTTCATTTTGGATCGACTCAGTGAAAACAAACATGGCTGACATGGTGACAAAGCTGAATCACAACTTGCTTTCTATATCGGCAAAATGCTTGTTATAGCCATTTAGTAAAGCCTTGGCCTAACCCTTTGTCCAATTCTCTTCCATTCTGACAGCTTTAACAAACGACTTAATTTAAAACATCCGGGAGCGATTTTTACCTCCTATTTAAGAGTCGGTTACCGTAAATTGTCTACGATGCGTTCTGCTTAGTGAAACGCAACAGTTTTGCCTAAGTTCAAATTCACGTAAAAGGCACGTAAAACTTACGGAATGATTGTGAAACGCTCGTCAGTTCATTTACCTTTAGATGTAGATATGACGCAAGTAATACTCGCGGCCAAAGGTAGTGATGTGTAAAGTATGTTCAAGGTGGTCTGCTAATATCATTACAAAAGATCTAACTATTCTTTCTTTGATGTGGAAATCTTTATTGGTGGATAAAACGTTATGATAAACATATAGTACATTGTAATTAATTTGAAATGTAAACAACAACTGATTTGAAAAGTATAGAAACGATACATATTCTTGTGTAAAACGTAGGTAATTTTTTTTTAAATTAAGAGTATAAAACAGCAACGAACATTTTGTTTACAGTATAACTGTTGTTTTTCTTTTTTTGAAATCTAAACATTTTGGATATATTAGGTACTTTACTTTCAACGTTGTAAAAGTATATTGCTTTCTCATTTTTAAAAGAAAAACACATCTTCTTTTCAAAACTGTTGGTTCGATTTTGATAATTTTAAGGAATAACTTGCAAAACTTCTCTTTGCTGATTTCAATATCAATTACTAGAAATGACATTTTAAGAAACCATTTACCGAAATTGTTCAAATAAATCCAATTAGTCATAAAACATGACAGTTATTGGTTGATGAACGTTTTCCTATACTCATCATCTCGATATTACAACTTCTGGTCGGATTAAGTATATACCAGTATCATCATAGAAATGATTAAATGATGAAATAGTTAAAATTTTCAATTTATTTTTTATCTAAATTTTCGTATTAATACTGGTGAATTACCATCATGGTCCACTTATTAACATTTCTAAATTGATCAGTATCACACACTCTTGAACTAAACGATTTAACGAGTTAAACCACCATCATGAATATTCTTGTAAACACCTGTTTAAAGCATTCCCAGAGCTTCCTGTAAGGTGTATGGTTTTTACAATATCTATCGTGAAACAGGTTACGAAACATTAACAATTATTTTGGAGTTCGTTTGGAGGGTTGGTCTTAAATCACAATCGTTTTAAGTTTATAATATTGTATTTGGATAAATTTGGAGATATAGGTAAAGGAATTACGGAATATACACCTTTTAAAATTGAAATTTCTAAGAATTTTGTCATAAGTACCATCCTTTAACATCTGCATCATAATTTATGTTATCCTCAGCATTTCCATTTATATCATTGTCCAAAACAACTTCAATACACTGGTAAACAACAAGCAATAAGCATACGTTCGAGGGTAATAACCCAATTAAATAAATGAAGCGTAGTACTAACTTCCCTGATATTAATTCTTACAATCCTATTTCGCCAACATTTGAGCGATTTATTAAAATCAGTTTTAATACATATTCAGTTTTAAGTACCGTCAAATAGTTTTCTTGGTCGGTGTGGGGTATGTATATCGTTAACTGGTACGCTTTTAAAGCTCTGAGACTCATTTACTCTGAGAAGTCCCTTCTCTCCTTGGTTTAATGTGTTTGTAAATGATATTTAAAGTTCATTTACATGATGTAATTTATAATTATCCAAGTGTTCTAGGTGGTCTAATGATATCATTGCAAACGATCAAATTCATGCTACTGTTCATGCTTTGATGTTAAACAAAAATCTTTTTTGATCATAAGTGATAATAGATAAGTATGAATTATGATCTGAGATTAACATCTTGACATTCAAATCATGAGCTTGTGAATTAACATTCTAAATCGGTTGCAAAAAGGATCTCAATCAGTAAATTCATCAATAAATCAATAAAAAACACAATAAATTCAAGTATAAAGAATAGATATTTAATTGTTTGAGTATTTTGTTTCTGAAAACACTTTATTTTTGAAAACACATACCATTTTGCAGTGTGTAAACGTCGTGTCGGGATTTTTTTTGTATCACCCATTGTACAAATGCAACCAAAGTACCTTTATTGTTGTGTTGATAAATAAAAAGTATTTTTAAGTAAATTATTTAGATTTAATATAAACAGCTCATTCATTGCAACAGTTTTGCATCAACCCAGTCTGACATTCTTCTTCATTCTTTTTTCCTCAGATTTCTCTTTTGATCTAAGAAATGTGATCATGTAGCTCTATACATACTTTGCAAGAATAGTGAGTGAAATAAAAATACAAAATACAAAAATACCTTAAAGCTCGGGCTGATTGTAATTCCCGTTATTTTCAATAA
>NW_026859849.1:0-6506 GCF_026571515.1 Ruditapes philippinarum
CATAGGGAAAAACACACGGGTTTGGTAAAATTGTCACTCCCAAAACTTTTTAAAATTTTGATATAATTTTTCCACCCATGTTTTGCAAATTTTTGTAGTTTAAAAGAGGTTTTTTCCCAAAAATTTTGTAGTCCCCTTTTATATTTGGGAAAATTTGTACTATAGAATTTTCCCCTTTCCCATACCTTTTCTAAAGGGGGAATTAAAAAAAAAAACCAAAATGATGGGGAGATTCTACAACAAAAAGTTGCATATCAAACAAATGCCCCCCCGATTTTCAAAACCAAAGGCTTACCCCTTTCCTTTTCCCCCGTTTCTTTTTTTTTTCCTTTTAAATTTAAAATCTCAAGTAATCAACAGCAAAAAGGGGTCGTGGTTTGGTATTCCCTCCCCAAATTTTTAAAAAATTTTTTTCTCTTATCTTGGGCCCAAATTCTTTAACCCGGTCACCCCCAAAACTTTGGGGCTCATTCGGGAAAAAGGAGGGGATCGCACTTTTTTCGGGCCCCAACTCCACCACACCAAAAAACCCCTTCAACTACCCTCACACATTCATCAACCCGTTAAATTTATTAAAACGGGATTGGGTGGTAAAACCTTTCTTTTTAAGAAATTTTTTTCGTCATATTTCCCCATTTTTTCTAAAGCCCTTTTCCCATAAAAACCCTAAAAAGGGGTTTTGAAACATATAAATTTTTTTTGTAACCCTTTAGTTATCCCCTTAATTTAAACCCCATCCCGTAATTTATGCGGGCGGGTGGTTAACACTTTTTTGGAATCTGAACAAATGATACATTTCAGTTTCCGGGTGGGGGAGGGCCCTTTTTCTAAGAAAATCTTTTTGAAATTTTAATTAACGTTTTTCATTAAAAGATGAATCCCGGGAAAAATAATTTCACAAATTATCTTTTTTTAAAACTTATTTAAAAAATTTCCCACCCCCATTCTCCCTTTTAATAACCGGGAAAAAAAAAAATCATTGGGAACCCTCCCCCCCCTAGGCTGGGTTAAAGGTTTTAAATTTTGTATTTTAATAAAAACCAATAACCCAATTAAGCAATTTGCGATTGGTACCCCCCATTTATATAAATAATACCCATTTCATTTTTCAGGAATTTTGTTCTCCCTTTTCGAAAAGGAAAAACTATTTGGAAAAATCAGCCAAAATTTGAACTCCCAAAAAATTTGATATCGCCTTTTTTGGTTTTTTAAACCCCTTTTTTAATAAATTTCCCCGGTTACGGTTTTTCCCTTTTGATAAAAAAGGGGGGAATTTTAATTTTTTCGTCATCAAAAAAATTTACGTATGTGACTAACTCCCGTATTTTAAAAAAAACAGTGGGTGCTTTTTTTCGAACGAAATGACATTGGGTTTACACAGTCCCAATTTCCAATTTTTAAAAAAACGGGAAATTTTAATCCGGCCAAAAGGGATAGGCCCTTTTTTAAAGAAACGGAAAGAATGGGCGTCCCCTTTTTGCAAAAAAAAAATTTTTTGAGCCCCTCCCGATTTTTTTTGCTCTAACCCCAACCCCGGCCCCAAACACCCCCCATGATCAAAAAAGTATAAAACCCCGGAACCAAAAGAGATTAAAATTAAAGAAAAGGGAAAACCAAAATTTTGGGCGTAATTCCCGTTTTTTCACTTTTTTTTGACTAGGGGTTTTCATACTTTTTTTTTTGAAAGTAGTTTTTTGGTAGCAGTATTTACAACCCTCAAAAAAAAAGGGATACATAAGAAGCGTTTTTCCCCAAAGCAACAATTTTCGATCAACCAATTTCCTTTTTTTCTGGGGATTTTCCTTAAAAAAGGGTTTTTTTTCACTTTTGAACTTATACAATTTTCCCTTTTAAAGGGGTTTTTTGCTCATACCCCCCTTTAAGTTTAGTTGGAAAATTTTGGGTTTTTCTTTTGAAACCAAAACCAAAAATCACAATTCGGACTTTTTCCAAAAACAATACACCCCCCCCATGAAGTAAAATTTTAAGGGTATTTAACAATTTTTGCACAATTCCCCTTTTGGAAAAAAAAGAAATTTAAAAAAAACAAATTTTTTTTTTTTTCATTTTTTATCGAAATGTACCCTAAGTGTAAATAAGGAAAAATGAACAAAAAACCCACATAAACATAACAACCCCCAAACCCATTAAAAGTTGGAATTAAAATCCCCAAGCTT
Organism: Ruditapes philippinarum; assembly: GCF_026571515.1. Lineage (NCBI taxonomy): Eukaryota > Metazoa > Mollusca > Bivalvia > Venerida > Veneridae > Ruditapes > Ruditapes philippinarum. The sequence goes on from NW_026859849.1 coordinate 2,178, forward strand.
TTTAGATAAAATTGCTTGAAAAAAATCATCCCAATTTTTTTCAGATTGAAACGGGGTTAAGTCCCAACCGATACGAAATAAAGGTAAATTTATCTTCTTTTTATTTTATTTTGAAAATTTTTGGGATGCTTTGGGGAAAAGATCATTTTTTCGGCCCTTTGGGAAAATCAATAACACCATCGATACCTTTTTTAGGGGGATTGTTTTTAAAATTCCCCTTCCCTTTTCCCTTTTTTAAGGCCCCCTTCTGGGTTTTTAAAATAAGCTTTTCCCGTCGGGGTTTAAATTTTTAAAAGGAAAAAGGAACCATTAATTTTTTTTTATAACGAAAACGCACTTTGGTTTAAAAAATAATCTTTTAACTAATTTTTTTCTTTAAAACTTTTTCGAAGAAAATTTTTGATTCAAAAAATATTAATTTTTTTTCTGTATTTAAAAAAGGGTCAAGATATTTAAAAAAGTTTTTTTTTCAAACAAAGTAAAGGCGGGAAAATTCAAGGGTTTAAAAAAAATTTTTTTGAAAAAAATACCCCATTTTAATTTAAAGCGAAAAAGAGTTCTCTTTTGTGAAGTTTACAAAACATATGCTTCTGTTAAAAAATTTTACTCAGCAAAAAACAAAACGACGAAAAAAATTTTTGATGAATTGCAACAGTTTTTAAACAAAAAAAAGGGCTTTTTTTTCGACAAAATTTTAATCCCCTATTTTTTGCGCCAAAATACACAGCAAAAATCTTTTAATACAAAATAAAAGAAGACATTACCAAAAACCTCTTCAAGAAAAGGGGGCGAAAAACGCGTTTTTTTAAAAGTAAAAAGAAAAAAAAACAAATTTTTAAACAGCTCAAAAAACACAACGGGGGAAAAAATTTAAAAAAAACAAAAAAATAAAAAAACCGAATAATGGAATAAACCGGTGGTTAATTTCCCCAATTTATATCCCATAAAAATTAAAAACTTCTTTCAACATGAAAAAAACGGAACATATTTTAAGCGTTTTTTCAGAAACTGTTTTTTCCCTTTACCCGAAAGAATTCAATGCGGCAATTTCGATTTTTCCCGACTGCATAATTTTGGGGGTTAAATTTTTAAAGACTGTTTGGGGGACAAACAGCAAAAACAACACTTCAATCGTCTTTTTTTTAAACCGGGGATATACGAACTTCCGGGAAAAGAAATAAAAAACGTTTACGCTTTTTAACAAATTTTTTGAGCAATTTATCCATGGGAAAAAAGAAGGACATAATGGGGCAGATACGATTCTTAAATTTTTTTTAACCCAATTTCTTTGGAAATTTTTAAAAAATTGAAAACCCAAACAAAAACATAGCCAAAATTTATCAAACAATCCCAAAGATTTAGAATCCAAAAGTCATCCCAAAGCGAAAAAAGAAACAGAAGGGCGATAAATAGACTTCCCCAAAAAAAGGGTTTCACTGACTTTTTTCCTTTTCATTAAAAGGGGATTTCCCGGACTAAAACTTAAAAGACCGAACGAGGCAACATTTTTTCAGTAACAAAGAAAATAAAATTTTAAAGAAAAAACCCGTAAACTGCATAACGAAAAATATGTGGGGTAAATTTTCATCCACAACATAAAACCGATAAATATAGAAATACCTTATTTTATCAAACCAAATTGAAATTTTTATAAAACAAATCTTTTGTTCGCGCAATTTTTGATTAAAAATTTTTTTTTTAATTTTCTTTTTTTTGAATTTTAAACCCAGAAAGAAACACCCGGTTTGATATTTGTGTAACAACATCCATGTCCAACAAATACATTTTTTGAAATAATACGGTTTTCTGTTTTTTTCCAAAGAACCTCACTTTCTCCATTCCAAAAAAAACGTAATGGAAAATGCGTAAAACCAAAAAAAAGGGTTTTTGTTTTTTTATCATACTATATTTCAGACATCGAAGGGCCTGACGTTCCCTTTTCATTTTGGAAATTTAAAACCGGCGTGCAAAAAAAATTTTTTCAATCGGGGGAAAGAAGATAAAAGGGGGAAATAATTTTCAGAAATTTTGACAAAAATTTATAGAGTCATGAAAAAATTGTCACTCGCTATACAGAGATGTACGTATTAGACCCTTAACAAACATGTATTGAAACCTAAAATTTTGCTGATATTTTTAGGAGATTGCAAAAACACAATGGGAAATCCATTTAATTTTTGTGCAAAATTTCAAAAAAACTTTTAAATCAACCCAAATTTTTGTTTTTAAAAAGCTGGGGTTTGAAATTTAAAAAATTTAAAAATGAAAAATTTAAACAAAATTTTTATAGATGATTTTCGTTTTTTGTGTAAAATTTTTTAAAAATAAAAAAGAAAATTTCACAGAAAAAAGTTATCTAAAGTTAAAAAAGATATAAACCGGGGGATTTTTCTATTTTATGGGGAAAAAAAGGGGCGGAGTATTTTTGAGTCACTATGAACAAAGAAATAGTTACAGTTCTGTTTTCCCGGAATAATTAAAGATCACAAAAGGGAAAAAAATAAAAAACGTAGCCAACATTTTCCAGACATCGGGCCTCCATACCGGGGAAAATAACGTTTTATATTCAAAATTATTAAAACATAAAAATAACCACCAAAATATCCATAAAAAATGGGGTTTTTTTGCCCCTCAGCCCACTTTTTTTGAAATTTTTTTTTGTGTTGGGTTTTTTCCCCGATTTTTTCTTAAATTTTTTCCTAAAATCCGTGAAAGGGCAAAGTGTTTGGGGGTAAAAATTATTTTTTCAGCTTTTTTGTGGGAAGGGAAAAAGAATTTTTTTTTATTTCACAAAATTTTAATATGTTTAAAATTTCCCCTGGGGAGTCGAATTATATCTAATGCGGGTAAAAAAAAATTTTTTGTTACTTTTTTTTTATTTTCAAAAAAGTGCGCTAAACGAATATAAAAAGGGAAAAAAAAAAAAAAAACACCCTATAAAATTTTAAAAATTTTTAAAAATTTTTTTTTAACCCAAAACACTGAACTCATATTTGATCCGACTTTACGGAAGGATTGAGATTTTAATGATAGTTCACTCATAAAGGGTTTTTCTTAAAACTTGCGAAATTTTAAATTTCAATTCAAAACTTTTTTTGCATTAAAAAAAATACAATTTTTTTATATCAAAATACATGATCAAAAAAAACAAAAAAACAAAAACAAATGGGTGGATTTAAACCCAAAATAAAAATGACTTTGAATTAAAACTGTTTTTTCTTTAAATTTAGATTTTTAAATATTCATGCATAACGCATGCAAAAAAAAACAACCGTCATAAATATTGAAATAAATTCGGAAACTGGTGTCAACCCCATGAATTCCTTTTAGCCTTTTTATAATATTGATCTTAAAAAAAAGTAAAGGATGGTATTTATGTCAAATGACTTTAAAGCTATGAGAAAAAAATCTCCATTTTAAATTTTTAGCCATGTAATATCCCCACAAAAAAGAAAAAAAATTTTCGCCCGATGGGGAATTTTTTTAAAAACGATTTTCGAAAAAAAAAGGAAAAAAAAACGAATTTAATTTTTGGAAAAACCCTTTTTTCCCAAAAAAAAAAAAAAAATTTTATTTCAAAAATAATAAAGATATTTTTTCTTGTAGAAAGCAAGAAACAGTGAACTCTAAATTTTGTGATTTGCACAAAAGAATTTTAGAAAAAATATAAAAAAGGGAAAATATTTAGGGAGAAAAAGAACAATAAAGACATAAACAAAAGAACTTTTACAGTTTTAAAAATTAAAAAAAAAAGACTTATAACCCTAATTCCCTTCCCGTTACGAAAAGATATTTCCCACAAAGGGACATAAAAATTTTTTAAGACCTGAAAAATTTTCTTACAAAGGGAATTTAAAAAACGTTGCCGTTATGCATTTTTTATATTTTTTTTAAAAATTTTCACCCATTTTGAAAATTTTTTCCCCCCAAAAAGGATTCTTATAACTTTTCTAGAAGAAATAGGACTTTTCATTTAAAAAAAATAATTTTAACCCAAAAAAACCGGTTTCCAAAAAAAAGGGTCCTTGGTTTGGGGATTCCCCCGCAAAAATCAGTATTTGTTTTTTTTCTTTTTTAAAAATTTTAAAAAATCGTTAAAATAAATTCACGAGGTTTACATTTAATTTAAAATTTCCCAAATTTAAAATTTAATCCCAAAAATTTTTCGTGTATTTATAAACAGCGAAAAGTTTTTAAAAAAAAATTGCAAACTTTCATTTTTAAAGCAATTTTTTCCCAACTTTTTTTAGAGCACTTACAAATCCCCCGTTACAAACGTTTTGGGGCCAACGGCTCGAAAAAATTTTTTTTGGGTTTAAAAGGCAACAT